>NC_046161.1:52056663-52156663 GCF_011064425.1 Rattus rattus | reverse complement strand
TTCTGAAGAGGGGAAAAGAGAACATTTTTCTCCTTTTTAAGGAAAAAAAGGGGGGGTCAGACTTAGAAAATAACAGACATGCAAGTGTTTTTTGACAAAAACAGCTAGAACCTGGGGCCTGGGGCAGCCAACGGGAGGCATGCTGGCTGAGACTGTGCCCAAAGAGGTGAGAGGCCCTGAAGGGGAAATAGACCACCCCCCTGCACTACAAGGAACCTTATCTGTCAGAGAGGTGGGCCACCTTGCAGATGTCCCACTATTCACATTCTCTCTCTTTCCTTAGGTCCTGATCTGAGGGGACGGAGCCCCCTTGTCTCTCCTTGAAAAGCAGGACCTGCTTCCAGGCAGCCTCCCCCAAGAAGCATAACCGCCCAGCCGGAGGGCGAGGGCAGCTGGCCGCTGGGGCATCCCTCCCTGCCGGCCTCAGGGAGTGAACATGGACCAAACCCACAGGGATTCTGGGTGCCAGACCCCGTTTTGTACCTAAGTCTCCTCTACAACACCATTTTGTCTGTTGTTGGTTTTAATTTTGATGTTTTGGCCATCCCACACAGCAAGATTGCCCGGGTGCTTAATAAAACAAGGGTTTTCTAGTCTGGAGTTCTGCTGTGCCCTGGTGGTTTGGCAAACCACAACTGGGTCAGGCCCAAGAGATATTCTGGGGTTTCAGCCTTTGTGTAGGAAAATGTTGAAAGGGTGTCTGCTGGACGGCCAGGACTCCAGCAACCTCCAGGTTACCAACCATATCTATCATGGAAATGCTGAATTTAGTCCAAGGTCATTCCTGGGTAGACGACCCCATCTCATGGAATGAGAGAAGAGGTGGTGGGTGGCTCCAGCTATCTGTTCTGTCTTTCCCCTTTCGCCCAGTCTACCACCCTTTACTGCTCCTTCTTTCCTTCTCAGACTGTAGCTCACCACCACCACCACCACCACCACCACCACCATCACCAGCGGCAGCAGCCGCCACCCTGGGAACTAGCCACCCCTTTCACAGTGCTGAGCAGGCACCCTCCGGACAACTGGGGAGAGACAGAGAAGCCTTCAAGGGGGAAAGGGCTACCTTCCCAAAGAGAGAGGAACATGAATTCTTGGCGGAGGGGATAGCGTGGGTTGGGCTTAGGTAGAGTAGTGGGCTTGGAGACTGTAGGGAGTGCAGGAGAGAGGAGCTCCACTGTCCTTCCCTGGACTGGCGTTCTAGAACTCCTGGACACCAGTCCAGACCAAGAAGAAGTGGAGAGAGAATGTCAACTCCTTTCCTCTTCTCCCACCAGCGCTCAGGATTTCTTTCTACCCACCTGCTGCTGCCACCCTGGAGAATAACTAATAGGGAAGGAAGAGATTTGGCTCAGGGCTCTAGTTCAAGCTGTTTGATGCTGGGGCAGGCATGCTATACCTCTGTGCCTCAGGTTTCATCATCAATAAAATGGAACTGTCCTCCCACCTGGCAAAGCCACCAACTGTCATTTCCACAGGGGAGACACTAGGTGTCAGTACCTGCCCCTGAACCCATTTACTCAGCTCCTTAAAGGCCACCTCCCCCACCTCCCCAACTTTGGTCTCTGCTGCTGTTCTTGCCTCGGTGTCCTTGGCAGCCAGGAGGTCTTCTGGTGGATTGGTAGGAAGACCTCCCAGAAGGTTCCTGGCCCCAGCCTACTGGAGTGGTTGGGCCAGGCATCAGCCCAGGCAGCAGGACCCAACTCTCCTGGCATGAGGGAGGTGTCCTGGCCAGCCATTCTTCATCCGGACTGGGCCAGGAGGCTGAGCAGGAACTCAGGAGCAGGGTAGGCTTTGAATTGTTGTCCTACTGCACCCTCTACCCATTTGGCTCTTGAAGATGCTACTCCATACCCATCCCTGCCATTCCTCTCTAGGTACCCAGAGTGAGCCAGGACTCCCCAAAAGTTAGAAGGACCCTAGAAAGTAGGCAGAGTTAAAGGTCTTCACTTCCTAGAATTCCTAGATCAGAGTGAGAGCCTATGGGAGACCCCAGGTGAACAGGACTGGAACCCAAATATCTGAGTCCCAGTCAGGCTAGATGGCTGGTGTGTGCAGCTTCTGGGAGGAGATCCTACCCTCAGTGTTGCTGAGCTCAGGTCAGAAAACTGCACTGGGTGAAGGGAGAGGGATGGGGCGACTTTTACCAAAGGAGGCTCATTTCAAACCATAGGGAAGGGATAGACTCCAGACACAGGGTCCCTATGTGCACGTGAACTCTACCCCTGTAGCTCAGGCCCCAGAGTCTTGGGCGATGACTGCAGCTCTGCCCTTAGGGTGGAAAGGGCACGTGGGCCAGTCCCCACATTCTGGCAGGACCTTCTGAGATGAGCAGTCTGGAGTGGAGGCAAAAAGGAAAGGAAGCCTCCACCTCACCGGAGATATGACAGCTAGGATACACAGGGACTGTGGGTGGCCATTGTTCTTTCTGAAGAACTGCCATGGTCTGAGGGATCTGTCAGCACTGCTCCTTCCTCTGGAAGAAGAGATGTGTTCCACCCACCTCAGAGAAGTGGCTCACAGGGCATTGGCAAATGTAGGGCATGGTGGTGTCTGTGGCCAAGAGAGGAGAAGGGAGTCCTAAGTGGTTGGGCAAGTGTGTTATAGTCAGGAGGTGCAGAGCTGGGAGGGAGACAGAGGTGGGGTCCCTTCAGGTTTATCTCAGTATGTCACTTGAGGGAAGAGTGTCCCCACTGCCCTTGTCTGGCTGTTACCTGGCTCTGACCCTTACCCAGGCAGGACTCACCTAGTGGAAGATGACCTGGGCCTCATCCCAAGCTTCACTCAGAGTTACGTCAGCCCCACAGGACGGGCCACGAGGCTCAGGGACTTGGTCCACTTAACACCTCAATCTCCTACATGTTCCTTCCTTCACCCTCTTCCCTCTGAGCCTGGGGAGCACTGAACGTCCGCACACATGACTTTCACACATCCTTGCCGTATGGACAAGGTGTGGGGAGAAGAAGATTCCTCAGCTTCCCTCAGAAACAACCAAGGGTGCACAGGTATCATCTCCACTCCAGGCCCATGTGCTTCATTGGATGGGAGGGTCCTGGGCCTTCATTACAGAGCGCTCTAGGGTCACCTGCCCAGCAACCTGCACTATCCAGCCCCTGCTCAGTCCTAGTACTGAGGGTTCACTCCTCTCCCAAGGCCTGCTGGAAGAGCTTGGCCTGCTCGGGCGCTCACAGCCTCCCTTTGGTCTAACCTGTAGGGTCCCTTATTTGATGCAATGGGCATGGACACGAAAGGCATTCAGGAAAACTAGACAGAGGCCCTAACTCCCCTGTGGAGGGCCTCTATCTCTCTTATCTGAGGGCCTGGCTTCTTGGGCCCCCGGGCCATTCCCTATGTGGCAGAGAAGAGAGAACAGGAAAGAAAAGAGAGAAGGGGAGGGGAATGAGAAAAGTTCAGCCCAGTGAGGGAGGACCAGGCCACTTGTTAGACTCAGGGCAGGGCAGTGACCGGAAAGATTGCTGGGTTTGTAGCTGCACAGGCTGCGCCATCGCCTAGCTTAGAAGATACCATAATAGAGGCCTGCAGTGGGGCGATAGACCTCCAAACCAGGACCTGGGCCTGGAACCTTCGGAAAGTCTCCAACTCAGACCAAGGTGTTCAGGGGCCTCCAGCAATGTGGAGAGGCTACAAAAGCCAACCGGGTGAGGTCAATCAGACCTGGCTGCCTCTTCTGTTAACCTTACCCTGTCCCATGCCCCAGAATGCTGATAGTTCCAGGCTCCACCCCCCACCCAAGGGAGTGGCACCCTTTCCACAAGACCCCAGGCTAATTTATTAAAGCATCTTCCTGTCTTCACCCACTCAGCAGAAATCCCTGTGAAGGACCCAGGAGACTGATGATAGCTATGAATGGGAGACACTGATCCAGTTTGGGGCTGACTGCTCAATGAAGGGTCTTGTCATCCTGAGTATCTCCAAGGGGACTTTACTGAACCTGGGGGCTTTGAAGCAGCTAACAGATCCCACTCAAACAAAGACTACCCTTTAGGCTCTAGGGTCACCTGCCTAGCAACCTGCACTATCTTACTTTAACCCTAAAGAAAGAGAGACCCAGGGCCCCAACTCCTCATCCTTTGCTTTGGAAGTCTCTGTTTCCAGAACATTCTCTAACAATCCACAGATGTGGCTTACTTTTGACACCTGCTCTTTGGGCCAGACAGTGTTGGGGTGTCTTCATGCCTGCTGAAGACTGTTGGTAACATTCACCCATCCAGGGTAAGGCCCCCCTTTCCAGTCCCTGCCAAGCTCCCCATCATGGCCCAGGCAATCAGATGCCCCTTGGATGCCCACACATGGCTCTGAGCCTCTCCTGGTCCCTGTGGGGATAGACTCTCCCTCCCAACAGCCTCCTCTATGGCCACACCCTGGTGTAGGGTTATTTGGAGTCCTGCTTCCGCTCTGTCACAGGGCATGGCGGCTTGGGGAGAGAGGAGGAAGAAGTTGGGAAGTTTGACCGTGCTTACCCCACGCAGTCACCAGGCAGGTGTCAGGCTGTAGGGAAGCCGAGGAACACTGCTCCAGGGTGGGGAGGCTCAGTCTGACACAGGGACACAGCTGGAGCTGGCTCGGTGGGGTCCCTGGGCCTGCAAGGAGGCCCGGCCATCGGGTTCTCAGACTCTTGGGCATCCGGCGCTGAGCTGAGAACAGAGTGGGGGCCCCGCGGTCTGGATCTAGCCTGCAGCCAAGTGGGAAAAGAGGGGGAGCTTCAACTGGTCCAGTGTGGGGGAGTCTTGGGCAGCCCACTGCCCGCTTGAGCTCGGTGGCCGTGGCTGGGAGCTCAGAGAAGCCTTCTAGGGAGATTAGACCGCAGGTCTGTAGGCAAAGGCCTTCTCTATGGCTCCCCACGGTGGATCCCAAAGAAAAGAGGCAGTCCACGATTTTGAGACATTTATTGTCATGGTGGAAAGTGGATGAGTAAAACCGTACCCCACTTCTCAGGGTGGGCCTGAGATTAAATACCTTTTGCAGGGAGAAACGTCGGGGGAGGAAAGTAGATTGGCTAAGCCTCCAGGCCTTTATAATTATAAAGATCTCATTATAATGGAGATCTGTCTTGAGCCCCTGATCTGTGGTCAAGTCCTCTACCTGTGGAAAGGATTGGGGCATTTCCCTTATGTGACTGATGGGCACAGATCTATAGAGGGCTGTGGCTGGTGAAGGAGCCTGGTTTCTCGGGAGTCAGGCAAAATGCCTACCGTCCCTCACTTGGGTTTCTAGCCTTAGCTCTCAACCAGGAACCAGGCTGCCTTTCACGTTCCCACACCCTGATATATCCCACAGTCACAGCACATGTTGGGAAGTACACTCCACTTCCCTGAAACCCACAGAGGGAATCATGGAGGTGGTGCCTATGGGCAGGCCCCAGCAGCCAGAGAGAATGCATAGCCTGAGAAGCTCACTGGAGCACACACACACTCACACACATTCACACACTCACACACACTCACACACATTCACACACTCACACACATTCACACAAAATAAATACACACACACAAAATAAATATAATTCTTAATAAGTTAAGATTTATACATGTTTATAAGTTAGAATGTTTCAACATTCAGTACTTCCCTAGGAATATACTTTTAAGCTGCCAAAATCAATAACAAGGAGTAAAAAGCATAAAAATAACCAACTACCACGGAAGGATTTTAGAATTTGTCACCTCTAAATGACTGCCAGACTTAAGAGAATTCTAGAATGATTTCTTTTGAAGTGGAGAAATGGGTAATGTCTATGTCATTAAAACTCTTCCCGAGTACTATGCAAACACTGGGTTGCTTTTATGTTCCTTAGCCGATATTATGAAGTAAACATGATCCTGACACCAAAACTATGACCGAGATAGCCATCATGCCCGCCCATGCTCACACGACAGCCACACACTGGGTTAATTTGCAGCGGCAGACATCAGAGTCCTGGATAAAATGTCAGCACATGGAGCTCAGAACCATAGTGTGGTCTGACACGATCAGTATTTGGCTTGCTCCCCTGTTTCTCAGATCTATGCTACAGCAATGCAGGGAGCCAAGATCTGAGTCCAAGCAATTTGGAAACAGCGTCTACTTTGTGTGGTCCTGAATGCCCCCTCAGGAAGCAGAGAAAGCCAGCGAAGGCAGTGTGCACAGCTTATAAAAATACAACATAAAAGGGCTCCCATTTGGATCCCTGATGTTTGCTGGCAACTTGTGGCTAGCTGGTCAAAGCACACTGGGCTGATAATGACGTTTCTCTACCTTTTGGGGAATTTTTGTTGCTTTGTTTTTTTGAAACAGAAGCTCTCTAGGTAGCTGAGTCTGGCCTTGAACTCATCACGCAGCTCAAGCTGGTCTCTATCTCTCTATCTTCCTGCTTCAGCCTCCTAAATACTGGGATTGTAGGACTGAGGCTACCACACCAGCCTAAAGAAGCTCTTGGATGTTTCGTGGTAATTGGGATGGACCCAGACTCTTGGGCATGCTCTACCACTGAGCTATATTCCAGCCATTTTCATTTCACCTTTTTTAAAAAGCAAGAACAAGGGTTTATTACATTTTCCAGTCTGACCTTAGGCTTGTAGCATAGGCAGATCTGGAACCTGTCATCTTCCTGCCTCAGCCTCCTGAGTAGCTGGGATGACAGGCCTATGTCACCAGGCCTGTCTTGTTTTGTGTTTTTAAAGAGTTTGCCCTCTCTCCCTTCTCCCTCCAAGGCTCGGTTGCAGCTGATAATAAAATTCAGAATTCTGACAGAAGTCTGTTTTGCTTTGTCACTATGTGTAACCCCTGTCCTGGTTAGTGTCTTGTCAGATTGACATAAACTAGAGTCCTTTTAGAAGAGGGAGCCTCAACGTAGAAAATTCATCCACAAGACTGGCCAATGGGCAAGCCGAGGTGGGGTGGGAGGTGGAGGTGTTTGTTGACTGATGATTGATGTGGGAGAGCCCAGCTCACTGCCAACCCTGGGCAAGTGCTCCTGGGTGGTACAAGAAAGCAGGTTGAGAAAACCATGGAAAGTGAACGAGCCAGTAAGAATCATTCTTCCATGGTCTATGTTTAAGGTCCTGCTTCCAGATTCCTGCTTGAGTTCCTGTCCTGACTTCTTTCAGTGATGGCTGGTGACCTGAGAGCTGTGAGCAGAAAGAAACCCTTTCCTTCTTAAGTTGCTTTTGGTCATGGTGTTTGATCACAGCAATAGAAAAGTAATTAAAGCAGCCCCAAAACTTTAGGACAACACCTACATTGACAACCACTCTCTAACCTCAAGGAGCTCCCATCTCTAACAGCAAGAGGTCTTAACCTGATTCCAGCAGCATGCCAGGGAACAAACTGTCAATACACATGGAGGCCACCAGAGGGAACAAGACTTTATTTCCTCTGTTTTTGTTTTTGGGGTTTTTTGTTTGTTTGTTTGTTTGTTTGTTTTTGGGGGGTTTTTTGGTGTGGTTTTTGGGTGTTTGCTGTTGCTGCTGGTGGTGGTTTTTTGGTTTGTGGGGTTTTGTGTGTGTGTGTGTGTGTGTGTGTGTGTATGTGTATGTGTGTGGTTTTGTTTTGTTTGATATATAACACCATTTCTGATTCGCACCCATTTTCTCTTTTGCTTTTTCAGTATAACTAAGGGATATTAACTAATAATTTGCATTCAGTTACATTCGCCTCCTTTATGTGTAAAGTTTGACAAATCTCAAAAATATAAATAAATATAAATATATCACTGCACTAAAAATGTGGGAAAAATCCATTGCCCTCAAAATTCTCTCTTGGGGCTCAACAATTAAAAGCACTCACTCTTCCAGGGGACCCAGGTTCAATTCCCAGCACCTACATGGTGGAGCACACTATTGTAACTACAGTTCCAGGGGACCGAGGTGTCCTCCACGGACACTGTATGAACATGGCACCTGGACATTCAGTCACAACGCTCATACACATAAAATGCAAACAAAAGCCCCACTCCTCTCTTGCTCCTATTGTGGGAATCTCTCTGGAATAAGCACTCTGACACCAGTGGGAGTGGAAGGGAAGGAACACCGGGACCAAAGCCAGGACAGCTCCCCGCAGGCCTTGCTATTGGCCCAGTGTGTGTCCCCATTTTATATCTAAAACCACAAGGGGGAGCTAGTGAGATCTTACTGATACTTGGCAGTCAGCAAGAAGCCGTGTGGCAGGTTGTTAAGGACCATGGCCCATTGTTTCAACTATTTCTCCAGGTGTTTCTGAATCAACAATGAAGCCATGTTTGGCACTAGGCATTCTAACAGTGCTTTAAGGGTGTCACCAAATAAATCAATGAATCGATGTCTAATAATTGCTTTCATCTTAGCCTGTGGCCTTCCCTTGTAGTCAGTCTCACAATCACAGACCCCTGGAGTTACGGAGTTGTTCTGTCCCTGTAGCTTTGCCTTTTGTGGGATCTCCAGTAAATAAAGCCATATGGAATGCAGCCACTTTATTTCTAACTTTGTTTACAAAATATGCTTAGTTTAATTTTAATTTTTATATTGTAAACTGAAATAATCTTGCTGCAATTGTGGGGTATGGAGTAAGGTACTTCGTGATTTATGAACATGACAGAACGATTAAATCAAGCGCATTAACGTAGCCGCCATGTCAAGCACTAACCTTCTTGCGATGAGACCGTCCAAATGCAGTTTCTTGGTGACTTTTGTTTGCTTTTTTGTCAGGGCCTCTAGCCTAGGTTAGTCTTGAACTTGCTCTGTCACAGAGGATTACAATGAACTTCTATCCTTGTGCCTCCACCTCCCACGTGGGGCATTTACAGTCATGGGCAGCCACACCCTGCTCCTGCAGCGCAGGGGACCGAACCTAGGTCTTCATGCATGCTAGGGAAGCACCCTGCCCACGGAGCCACAGTTCTTCATGATCTGGGAATGAGCATTTGCCAAGGACCAGCCTCAGCTTGAGAGGGGTTCTGAGAAGGGGAGTCTGGGAGCCATGAAAAGAACAACTTGAAGTCAAATTGTGGATTCAAGCTGGCCACCTGTATTCTGCTTGATACAGCCTTTCCAGTCTGCTTCTCTCTATGCTCTGCTTTCTCTCCGAGAGCTCTCTGTCTATGCTTGCTTGCTATTCTAAAAGATCTCTCTGTCCATGTCTTGCTGGCTTGTGTGTTTGCGTGCTCACTCACACACATGTGCATGTGTGTGTGTGTCAGTTCTCCAAGCAGTTCTCTTCTTATCCTAAAAAAAAATAATTCTCTGGATAGCTCATCTCCGGCAGAACACAGGTCCAGTCTTTTTTTTTTTACAAATCAATCCAGTGGTTTACTCCTGGTTTCCTTTTGATTACCCTATGAATCAGCAGCTGGAGACCTTTTTGATTCTTAGACTGCAAGCATAGTTTTTTCTTAAGTGTTGCAAACAGTTCAGAGCTCTGTCTGCCTTTGTTAAGCACAGGTGATAAACTAGTCGGGTGAGACCCTGTCCTGAAATCACCACATCCCCCACACCTGGGCCTGGATTTTCTGTGTCCCAAGATGACCTTGAACTCAGGGATCTGCCTGCCTTTGCATCTGCCTGTCTTTGTATCTTTCCCAGGAGCTGCTCACAGTGTAGCTACAGCTGTTCCTTTCAACTCATGAATCCTCTCATAATTCATATTGCATCCTTATATTTTTGCATAGTTGAGAAATTATGCATTTTCTAAATGTATTTAGAGCTCTTTCCCATAGCCTTAAGGGCTGTCCTGAAGGTCCCGGTGTTTACCATTTGGCTGAGACATAGTCACACCCTCTATTCTTGGACAAAGAAGCCTTAAGCCCACAGCAGCCATTGACACTTGTGGAGTCTTACACCAGGGCAGGAACCATGTCACTTTGTCCCTACTGAGCTTGACATACATTCAAATTTACTGTATTTGCTGTGTTATGTAATTATGACAAAGCAAAGCTATATTCCTTCTGGAGGTAACGCTTTTGAGACTGGTTCATGTCCATTGTGTGGATCAGTAACTTTGCTACATTGTTTTCTTTTGTACTGGGAATGAACCACGTGACCCCCCCCCCAACTGAGTTGTGATCGCAACTCTAGGACTTTCGTTCCCTTGTTTCTTCATATTGCATATTCATAGACATACTACAATTTCCATGGACTTACCCCAATTGTTCGTCCATTTACCAGTAGATTCATGTTTCTTTTTGTTTGTTTTCTCCCTAGATTTGGCTATTATGGGAAAACTGCCCTCACTATTCTCACACAAGCTTCTGTGGTGGACATCTGTGTTTTCACTTTTTCTTCTTAAGTTGGGAATGAAGTTACATGAGGGTAGACGTCACTGTCTTAGAACCACGGAGCTTCCCCTAAAGACTATTGTCCCACCACTCTCCAGCACACAGGCTCTTTGTGAAGCCGTTCTGGTAGCTAGGGAGCAGTATCTCGCTGGGGTTTTAAACTTACTTCCCTACTGACTAATATTATTAGGTATCTATGTTCTGATGGGCCATCATATCTCTGTTAAAAAAAACACAGGGGTTGGGGATTTAGCTCAGTGGTAGAGCGCTTGCCTAGCAAGCGCAAGGCCCTGGGTTCGGTCCTCAGCTCCGAAAAAACAATTACATTTTAATTGACTTATTTGTACATTATTGAATTTATTTGTTATACATTGTGTGAGTATCCCAGTTCCAGTCTGCTAGACTGTGACTTATTCATTTTCTGAATATATATATATATATATATATATATATAGAGAGAGAGAGAGAGAGGGTTCCTCTGTGTAGCTATGGCTATCCTTGATCCGTAGACGATGCTGGCCACAAAGTCACAGAGAAGCCTCTACCTCCTGAGTGCTGGGACTAAAGGTATGTGCCGCCATCGCCTGGCTACCTGACTGTAATTCTTTAAGAGCAGTAGTTTTAATTTTAATGAGAGGAATTGTATCTGGATATTTTCTCTGCTATGGACCGTGTGGTTTTGTTTGTTTGTTTTGTTGTCCTATCAAAGAAATATTTATCTGAACAAAATCACAGATATTTTCTTTTCTTTATAGATTAATTTTAAGTGTATGGTTTTCTTGCCTGAATGTAATGTCTATGCACTCTACGTGTGCGTGTGCGTGTGCGTGTGCGTGTGCGTGTGCGTGTGCGTGTGCGTGTGCGTGTGCGTGTGCGTGTGCGTGTGTGTGTGTGTGTGTGTGTGCAGTGCCAGAGAAGGCCGGAGGAGGGCATCAGATCCTCTGGGACTATAGTTAGAGATGGTTGTGAGCCGCCATGTGGATGCTGGGAACCAAACCAAGGTCCTCTTAGAAGAGCAGCAGTGCTCTTAAAAGCTGAGCCATGCCTCCCACACCCTGTCTTTTTGATTTCGAAAATATTTTTTCTTAAACACGGCTTTAAATCGTGCTCTGCACATTTTGACAAATTGTGTTTTTATTTTCACTTAACTAAAATATTTCTAATATTCTCCTAATTTCTTCTTAGAACCATAAGTTATTTTTAGAAGCCTGTTGTTTGATTTCCAAATCCTTGGGGGTTTTCCAGATATTTTTCTGTTACTGATTTATAGCTTGAATTATCACGATAGAACATCTTTTGAATGATTCTAATTATTTTTAATTCATCGAGGTTTGATTTATGGCTCAGGATGTGGCCCTCGTGAAGCCACACATTCACTTGGAAAGAATGTGGATCTTGCTGTTGTTGGGTGGAACATCTCACAGATAAATAAATGTTCATTAGATTAAATTGGTTAGTGTTCTTCAAGTTACCCAATGACCCATAACCGCTCCGATTTTGTGTGCTTGTGTTTACTGTGCTAAGAGGGGATTCTCTCCATTCCTTCTCTCAGCTTCATGGTTTTAATTGTCTCCTGGGATGCTGTTATCCAGTGCACAGACCCCGGGGAACTGTTAATCTCCTCTGAGGAGCCCACCCCTGTATGTTCTTCCTTTCCTTCGTCACTCCAAAGTCTACTTCTTCTCACTGCTTTTGGACTGCTTTCCTTTTGACTATTGTTTATGTAACTTTGTCTTTCAAGCAACCCAAACTGACCTCAAACTTCCAACCCTCCCGCCCTAAGTTTGAGGTTAATTTGATAGCCTCTCCTCGTGCTCTCCCACTAGTGGTTAAGTGTGGCTACTGTTACTCTCTGTGCAAGCCTTGTAGAAGCTGAGTGTGGGTGTGGCTCAGTGCGTTCCGAGCCAGTAGGACCCTTCTGGGTGCTGCTGGCCCAGCCTCCTAAGGGTCTATGTTTTCGATCTCAGAAGGTGGAGTTTCCATAGTATTTCTGTCCTTTCCATCTCCGGTGTGCCTGGGACAGAGTTCCTGCCTCACCTAAGGACAAAGGTGTCAATTTTTATTTTTTCTTTCAAGCAGAGACAGTCTTGGTGCCTGCTTCCTCTGCAGCAGCCTAGGGAGCCCACTGTTTTGGCAACTACACTAGGGAACCAGTGAGGTGTGGTGCCCGTGCCGCAGTACAGTGTATGTGTGCTATTACCCAGTAGTGCTCCTGGCCTCCCAGCCTTTCTCCTGCACAGCCAGGAAAGGCCCTCAGACAAGAGCTCACAGGAAGGGCACAGTCTTGCCCTGCCCCCACATTTCCTGCTCAGGAGAAGAACAGCTGGTCTTGTCTTTCCTCAGGAAGAGCTTGCCACTGGAATTCAGTTTCTAACTTGCCTCTGACTTCAACTCTGACAGCTTTACTAAATCATGCATTCATAACGTTATCTGCCCCTTCCTGTTGGAATGTAACCGACAATTCTCCTGTGGCTTTCCACAGGCTAAGGACAGAGTTTTCACATATGTAAAGAATCAAAGGGTTTTCTTTTTTTTTTTCCGGAGCAGGGAACCGAACCCAGGGCCTTGCGCTTGCTAGGCAAGCGCTCTACCACTGTGCTAAATCCCCAACCCTCAAAGGGTTTTCTAAACACCACGAATCCTTTGCCTGACTCCTGACACCCTCTGAGGCAGCGTCCCCAGCTAACAGTGTCTCACGGTTTCTTCACTTCTCGGCAGCTTGTGTCATAGTTGCTTCCTCTCAAGTGACTGGCGGCCACCACCTCCATGCATTGCACTGCGCCAGTACCACCCAGGTATGTCACCATCCACAGTCAACCCCCACCCCTTCTCCTTCCTATCATACTCTCATCCCATCTATCACTTTGACTCAAGTTTCAAAACATAACGGTTCTTTTTAAAACTAAAAATGGACTCACCAGATGGCCCAGCAGTTACAGTGTCTCCTATTTCTCCCAGAGAAAATGACATTTATTTTCCCAGCGGGACCTGTACCCGAATGCTCATAGCAGCTTTATTTGTAATAGCCCCCAATAAGTAAAACACTCAGATGTTTTCCCAATTGTACGTAGGTCGCCACTCTGGTTCATCCACATCCCAGACTGCTACTCAACAATGAAGAATGAACTCAGCTCCGGTGGGCGGACCTCCTGAGAAAAGATATCAAAGGAAATGTGTATCAAAGGATACTGAGAGAAGGAACCTATTTGTATGCCAATGGGGTGAAAGGACAGATTCACAGACACAGGCGAGTTGCTCTCAGGGGCTGGGAATAGGAGAGACTCTGATAACCCTACACGGGCAGCCTGAGGAAAGCTATCAAATGTGTGTTTGCAGCTCCTGGATACTTGTGTGACGTGACTGACTGCACAGGCCAAACGAGCACTGTCATTTCCAACAAACCACCTGCTGAGTCTCAGACTGCCCATCAGTTCCATTCTAATGCTAACTACCTGGAGATAGCTTCCAGCTTCAAGGTCTTTTTATTTTTAACCTTTATTTATTTATTATATGTAAGTACACTGTAGCTGTCTTCAGACACGCCACAAGAGGACTTCAGATCTCATTCCAGATGGTTGTGAGCCACCATGTGGTTGCTGGGATTTGAACTCAGGACCGCTGGAAGAGCAGTCCGTGTTCTTAACCACTGAGCCATCTCTCCAGCCCAAGTTCTAGCTTTAAACACTTCTTCCTGGTGAGCATCCTGCATGCTGTCACTACATTCCCTTAAATAGCCACTTTGTTAATTTAAACTTCCAGTGCGAAGAGGCTCCTTATGGATAAGCAAAGGCACTCCTGGGTTTGAAGAGCTCTGTCCCAGGATCTGGGAACAGAGGCCAGACGTGGGCAGACGCTTCTTGCCTTACGGATTGTGTGTGCACTCCTAACGGCTGAGCCCTCCCTCCAGCTTCCTGCACCAGCTCCTTGCTTCCGATTGGAGGACAACCCCTCTGAACTCTGCAGCCTCTCCAGCCCTTTCTTGGCCTTTCTGTAAACTGTGCATTTGCGTATTGTTTCGTGAAGCGTTAGTGTGTGATCTGAGAGTTAATATTAGTAATGAGGAGGCTGGGGAGTGGGCTCAGTAGGTAAAGGTGATTGCTACCAAGAATGAGGACCCAAGTTTGACCCAACCCCATGTGGAAGGAGAGGATGGACTTCCACAAGTTGTCTACACCGCACAGTGTGGCATATGCAAGGGCGCACACACGGAGATTAAATAAGAAAGTAAATGGAATATCAATAAGTAAGTTTGGAACAAAGGAGCTCCTGCTTGCCAGTGCCTGGCTATAAAGGGCAACTGGGACTATTTTGCTAATCACAACCAATAAAACCATGTAGCTTGTGAATTTATTGGTTCCCCAATAAATTCTGACACCGTGGAAAGGCAAACATATCTGTTTCTGACATAACCTAGTCACAACGGGGACATATCTGTCTTTCTCTGGCTTGTCCTAACTTGAGGCAAAGACACGAGAGATCTGTCAGTTCCCAACACGGCCCCAGCCACCAGGTTCCTGACTCAGCGGTTTTGTTTCCTGAGCTGTTGGCTTGGTCTCTCCATTTGGCTTCCTAGAGTCTTGGCTGACAGCAGGCTGGCTTCTTGGCTGTTGACCGTGACAAGGGGAGTGGTTTCCTGGGCAAGCGGCTCAGGCTGTGAGGCAGAGTTCTACTTTACATATTGCCCCATTATTTGTTCAGTCTCCCCAGAGCATCTTCAGAATCTCCCAGTGTATACCCAGTGGCCTCCCATGTTCCCCTGACCCAGTCCCACTTCCCCTCTGGCCTCCTTTGCCATTTTCTGCCCCTTTCCATTCTGACCATGCAGACTTCTTGCTGCTCTGGAATGCCCCGGGCCCTCTTCCAAGACACTCTCAGCCTTTAATACTATTGCTCATGTCTAGTTTTCCCAACGACAATGAAACTTCCACAGGATTTACATCTTAGTTGAGCTGGTTCACCATTTTAACAGTGCCCCCTAGAACACTGCCTTACCCAGAAAAAAAAGTCAGTGCCTAGTAAAACATTTACTTTTCTATATATCAACTATACATAGTGGGTTTCACTATGACACTTCCATACATATAAATGGCATATCTCAGTCACAGTCACCCTCCATCTCGGTTAGCATTTTGTCTAATTACCCGGCCAGGTGTGCCTGACTCACTATAAAAGGGGTTACTTGCCCCCTCCTCTCTTTCTTGGTCTTGCCTTCCTGCTCCTGTCTGTCCCCTCACCCCTTCCAGCCTGTCTCCCCATTCTCTTCTCCCCTCTCTCTCCACGTGCTCATGGCTGGCCTCTCCTCCTCCTCCTCCTCCTCCTCCTCCTCCTCCTCCTCCTCCTCCTCCCTCCTGTTCCTCCTCCTCCTCTTCTTCCTCTTCTTCTTCCTCCTCCTCCTCTTCTTTTTCTTCTTCTTCCTCTCTTTCTCTCTCTCTCTGCCTTTCTCTGCCTCTACTGCCCTCTTAACTCCCTTCCCCATGCCCTGAATAAACTCTATTCTATAGTATACTATACTATACTCTATTCTACACTGTCTTCTGACTGGTCCCTCAGGGGGAAGGGATGCCTCAGTATGGGCCCACTGAGGCACCCTCTTCCCCCATACTTTACCACACAACACCCAAACATATTCCTTCTCTCTTTATCTTTTTATCAATTACCCTCTTGTCCTGTTTCCACTCTGCTAATCTTTCTGTTTTTTCTGGTTTTCCCAACTAACACTCCTTTTACTTTCGTGTGTGTGTGTGTGTGTGTGTGTGTGTGTGTGTGTGTGTGTGTGTGAGAGAGAGAGAGAGAGAGAGAGAGAGAGAGAGAGAAACAGAGAGAAAGATTAGGTTACATCAGAATTATTTCTAAGAAGGTGAGTAAAAAAGTAGGGTCCCACAAGTCCCTTCCTCTCCCAGGACAGGGTGCTGACAGGCCCAATCCTGCACAAGTCCTGTGCAGGTAACCACACTGCTGTAAGCAATGAAGGGGATGATACTATTGCTCCATTTATGGCCGAACATGCAATGGTGACTTTATTCTCCGCACTTTGACCAGTCATCAGTCTCTACGGTCACTCCTGACTAATAGAAAGAGGTTCTGACAAAGTTGACAGCAGCATCCTTCTATGGACATAAGCAGAGTTATTTAGAAGGGCATCTGACAGGCTCCTCATATCCATTTAGCAAAACAGCAGTAGTTTTCCCAGCCATTGACATGGCCAAAACGGGTAATGAATGACTGAATGATGGTGCCCTGAATATGTTTAATTAAACAACTGATTTTTACAGGATATGTAAGAGTACACCAGGCACCGAGCTGTCCTTATCTGGGGTCTACTTTTTTATTTTTACCTTTTAAAGATTTATTTTTTTTATGTGACGTTTATATGTGTGAGACTGTGGGCATCACATGCACGCAGGAACTCAAGAGGCCAGAAGAGGGCGCCAGATCCCCAGAAAAGGAGCTAGTAAGCAGTTGTGCGTTGCCATGTGGTTGCTAGGAACCAAACCAGGTTCTCTACAAGAGCTGCAAGGGCTCTTAACTGCTCGGCCACTTCCATTCCAGCCTTTTATTCAGACAGAGTCTCATTCACTGCATCGCTCTGGCTAGCCTAGAACTTGCTATGTAGACCAGGCCTCCAAACCCTGAGATTCATCCGCCTCTGCTTCCTGAGTGCTGGGATTAAAGGCGTGCACCACCATAATCTGCCCCCACTTTTATTTTTTATGGTTTTCCTAACAGGTTCTCCCCCAGGGACATGCACAGAGCCCTTGGGGGGGTTTCAGGGACCCAAATAAATGGTTAAAACCTAAGATATAGGCTTGATTGTAAAGTGGAAAAAACTAGAGAAAATACAAATTAATTAATATTTAATCAAGTGTTTATAAGATGCCATCCATGGTTAATGTATATCATTAATTTCATGTCAGCTTCTTTCATTATTAAATGTAGCAATCATGATTTGCATTATATTTAGAAATGATTTGTAGGGTTAGAAGTTTTTTTTTTTTAACTCTGTGAACACGTCAGAACCTAAGGAACCGTAGAACTGCTCTTAGCCTGATCATTCCCACAGAAAACCCACAAAATTCACATTGTGTTGCCTTACAGGATGTTACATTTGACGGAGGAATCCTCATAGCACACAGAGAGGTAGCTTTTGTTATAAATAGTCCACTTCTCAGATATAATCCACAACCTGCAGTTTCTCGACTGTACTAGTCAACATTGCCCAGTATCTCCTGGCTAACTTCATGGTCACTTCCGTTTCTACCCTCAGCCCCACCAAATCCAACCAGGCCCAAGTGTAGCAGGGATTGTTTGTTATTAAGATGGGAAGTGGGGTTGGGAATTTAACTCAGTGGTAGAGCGCTTGCCTAGCAAGCACAAGGCCCTGGGTTCGGTCCCCAGCTCTGAAAAAAAGAAAAAAAGAAAAAAGAAAAAAGATGGGAAGTGATCAGGCCAGGTGAATATTTTCCCTCCACAGAAGTACCTCCCTATCCTTAAAACCTTCATCCTCGAAAGCCGAATCTGAAAGAAAATCTGTTGTTACCCAAGCACCACTAGATGGCGCCACACACTACAGACTGATTTCTTCAGGTTTCCTTTGGCAATCAGACCCCAAAGCAGAAGGCAGGGGGACTGCTGGGTGTCCCTCTCTAGTTTTTTCCCTTCTAGGTGACTCTGGCCACTCCAGGGTGACTCTCAGGCTTTATTTTCACCTCGGTGGCAAGCCTAGGGCTTTGGGTACACACAGGGTCTAAAGCCAGTTAGGTGCTACAAGGACAGTTTCCAGTTATCTTCCTCTTCCTCCTCCGCCATTTTTCTTCTGTGCTACCTCTGTATCTCTCTGTCTGCCCTCCTTCCTTTCTCAACACATGCAAATTACTCTTTTCGCATATGCATGCACCTGGGGGGAAATGTGTGAGGGTGCACAAATATAGTCAACACTGAATGCCTTCCTAAATCCTTCTCCACCTTCATTACTGAGGCAGGGATTCACTGAGCCCAGAATTTGCCAATTCTGGCAGGTCTAGGGATCATGTTTCTATAATTACAGATGGTCTCCACCCATACTTGCCCAGTTTTTTGTTTGTTTGTTTGCTTTTTAATGAGTACACTGTCACTGTCTTCAGACACACCAGAAGGGGGCAACAGATCCCATTACAGATGATTGTGAGCCACCATGTGGTTGCTGGGAATTGAACTCAGGACTCTGGAAGATGAGTCAATGCTCTTAACTGCTGAGCCATCTCTCTGGTCCAGCAGTTTTTAAAGAGTTTCTGGAGACTCAAATTCCTGACCTCATGATCATATGACAGAAATTATCCACTAAGCCCTCTCTCCAGCCACAAGATTTTCTTCCCCTTTTGTTCAGTAAGCTAGCTTTCAAAGCCAGCTGCTGCTGTCCATTAATGATAGACAGTGCCACTGTTGGAACTCCCATAAATGCAGGCTGGAGAACCAACTCCAGACAGGTAATTCCTATTGGCAGGAGACTGAAGGGTGACCCCTCAGTCTCTGCTCTTCAGTCTTCTTCCTCTCTGCCTCAGTGGTCTCTTTGTCTCTCCCCTGCTTCTCTTGGGCTAAGGAGGGTCTGGATCTATAGGGTGGGTCTCTGTCTGCCCCCCTCCAAGTCTGTACCCAGCCTGTACAATAGAGTCGGGCCTCACAGGACACAAAGCCCCAGGGTCTTGAAACATTGTTTCGAGACATCCCTTTCTCCTCCTGCATAGTAGTCAGGAGACATTGCAAAGCAGCTCTGTTATAAACCCTCAGGGAAACGTATACCCTGGGCCTACCTGCCTCAGTCTCCTTGTACAGGAAGTGAGCTGGTAGGATCTGTACCCCCCACACACACACACCTCCTAGTTCTGCACCCTGAGGTTTTCTTCCTCTGTCCTCACCCAAGCCAGAACCAGGTATCCACCACCAGCCTTGAGAAAGCTAAGAAAGGTTTGCTGCTCTAGAGAGACTCCACTGGACTCTCAGAACAGGGATTGAGAAGCATCCACAAGAGGCAGCTGGCACTGTCTCCCTGCAGTCTCCACCCATCTAATAAAAACTTCCCTGGCTCCCCCTCCATCCCTGTGTAATGTTTGGTCTGGAGGCTGGGATGCCCATGCAAATGGCTTGGTGGCCAACTTAACCTTCTCCCGACTTGGTTTGAACCTGGGGAGGGGCTGGACTGCAAATGTTTCCCTGCCTGCGCTCAAACCCCACCCCCACCCACACCCCCATATTTTCTTCCCTCCACTGTTCCTCCAACGATAGATTACTTTTTTCTTTCTCTAGAAACCACCACCAATCCCAGGCTCTTTCCTCTGGTGCAGAAACCTCTTAAACTGCTTTAATCAAATGCCCTCCCCACCCTAGTCAATGCAGTGAAACAAGAGAGCATTGTAAAGTGTCAGGAACAAAGGAGGCAGCCGGCCGTGGCGGCATACATCTGTACTTTCAGTATTCGAAATGTTGAGGCAGATGACCCCCATGAGCCAGCCTGGGCTACATATAAAGACTCTGTCTCAAACAAACAAATTGATGGGGTAGGTACACCCGGCCATGGTGGTGAACACTATAGCACTCTGGAGTAGAAATATAAACTTATTTATAGATTCAGGCTAAGGGCAAGACCTATGATAATAATAATTACTGTCATTATGTAAAACACCTTCTGGAAGAACAACCAAGAACTGTGTAGAGGAAGGAATGGGGACCCTTAGAAGGAATCGTACATGTTAGGGACAATCCACAGTTTCTCTTTACTCCTTAACAAATGTAAGTTGTTATTAATATTATATAAATTTTTGGCTTGCTTGTATGTATGTCTGTGTGCTGCATGCACACATGGTGCCCAAGGCCAAAAGAGTGTCAGATCCACCGGAACTGGAGTCACAGTTGTGAGCTGCCATGTTAGGTGCTGTGTATTGAACTTGGGTCCTCCCGAAGAATGGCCAGGGCTCTTAACCTCTGAGCCATCTTTCCATCCCCTTAAATTTAAAATAAGTAAGTAAGTAAGTAAGTAAGTAAGTAAATAAATAAATAAATAAATAAAAGCAATGTGGCTATACTAGCTAATGTGGTTTAAATGAGAATGCCCCCATAGGCTCATAAGTTTGAATCCTTGGTCCTGGACTGTCAGGAGGTGTGTCGGTGAGGACGGCCATCACGTCCAGTGTCTCTCTCTGCCTCCTGCTTGCCGATAGATAAGATGCTTGGCTACTGCTATAACGACAGGTCCGCTGCTTACGGTCATGTTCCCCACCATGATGGTCACGGACTCACCCTCTGAAGCCGTAAGCAAGGCCCCGATGAAATGCTTTTTAGTGGGTCGTGGGGTCCCTTCACAGCAATAGAAAAATAACTAAGACGCTGATTCAGAAGGCAGACTGACAGGTACTGAAATAGGCCTAAGGGCCCAGGACATGGGTTGATACAGCAGGATGGAAAGTCGAGGCTCAGCCTCGATGCCCGCTGAGGTGTAAGTCAGTTGGGGCTATGAACCCAGTCTTGCCATATGACACTCACGCATGCACAAAAAACATACCCACAGAGAGAGACCTACTTTAAAATGACCCCACATTATATTCACATATCAGTTATGGAGGAGTAGCCATTAACATTACTCACTAGTTTATTTTGATGGGAAAAAAATAGAAATGTCTGCCTGGTGCACACCAGGATCTAGTGGGTGAACAATAATAGCTTCCGTTTCTACCGCCTCAGAATCTCCACATTCAGCCGTCATATTTCAATTCCATCTACTCAAACTAGAGGTTTAGCCTGTCTCTTCCACTTGTGCTCTAACGGGGGTGCCTGCCTGGCCTCTTTCCCTCTTTAGAGCTCTACCCACTGGCAGTCTTAGGGAAGATGTCTGGCTGACCCTTTAGGTACTTTTGTGCTCCCTCCCATGTGGCCTGCTTGTTTTGCCCTGTCTTCCTAGCCAGAGGCACTAGAGCCTGTGGGATACACGTCTGGAGTACCGGTCACATGGAGAGATGCCCACTTAGGTTACACTGACGGTCGGTATAGGCCTTACCTACATCTACAGTCACCCACTGAAGTTTCCATTTCCCGGAATAGGCGTAATAAAACTTCACAAAGAAAAGGGAGTTTCAGTTCTCCTTAAGCTATGATCTCATCTTTCCTGCAGATACCTAGGGTACAGTGCCAGCTACCAGGGGACTGCATGAACACAGAAAAAGGCTTGGGTTCCTTGGGTAAAGCAGCCCTGTAGGGCACTGACAACTGAACGCTTACAGGTAACTCATGGCCCAGGGGGGAATCAGGGGAGCACAGAAATGTTCACTGTTGCTCTATTTATGATAGCCAGAAACTGGAAACAGCCCAGATGTCCCTCAGGGATGTTACACTGAGAAAACCTGTCTCAAAACTGGTCCCCCAAATAAAATACTAAATAAAAAGTTTTTTTTAATTACATCATGAACTTTGCAGGAAAATGGAGGGAGCTAGAAAAAAATTATGCTGAGTATATCCAGACCCAGAAAGATAAATATGGTATGAATTTACTTCTATCTGGATATTAGTCATTAAGTAAATGATAACCAAGTCACAATTCAGAGAGGTAAGGCATAGAGGAAGGGACCAGGGTGAACACAAAAGGGAGGGGTAAATAGATTTTATGGGTGGACTGCAGGAGGGATTGAGGGGAGGGGAATAAGAAGAGCAGGTGGGAGGGGGAGGGAGATGGTACTGACGGAAGGAGCATGGGGAGAGACAGCTAGAATTGAAGGCTATCTGAGGAGTGGTATGGACACCAGTGCAGTGGAAACTTCCTATAATATATGAAGGAGATTCTAATGAAGTCTCCAGATAATGAGGAAGATAGAACCAACCCCTACTGGACACCTCGTCACCAAACAAAGCTTCTAGTGCCGGGACTGGGTTTCATCCGATTGAGTTGTTGGCCAGAAGGGTTCCATGGTGTGGCGCTTTGAATAGGAATGGCCCTCACAGAGTCATGGTTTTGAATGCTTGGCCATAGGGTGTGGCAAGACTAGGGTGTGTGTGCGACCTTGTTGTAGGAAGTGTATCACTGTGGAGGAAACCTTTGAGGTCTTCTTTACTCAAGCTGTGCCCAGGGTGGTTGTCTCCTTCTCGTGCCTGCAGACCAAGATGTAGAACTCTCAGCTCCTTCTCCAAGACCATGTCTGCATGGATACTGCCATGTTTCCCACCATGATGCCAATGGATTAAACCACTGAAGCTGTAAGCCAGCCCCAGTGAAATATCCTCCTTTATGAGAATCGCCATGGTCATGGTGTCTATTCACAGCAACGAAACCCAAACTAAGTCACACGGAGATCCCCAAATAATCCAGGCTGTTGCCAAGACAAGAGGTTGCTCTCAACAAAATAATAACCAGCCTCCATTGCTGAAGACGAGATCCACACTCATTAAACATGGGGAGGTCCAGCTGGTGCCTACAGAGAACCTTCACTCCCCCACCCCACCCCCATCCCACAAGTTCTAATGTGTATAACACAAAAAGGTGCCGATCAAACCACAAAACCTTTGTGGGGCCCATACTGGCCCTGAGGGAAGTGCCCAGGTCAGATAGAGGACCCACAGCAATACAGTCAGTATCTAGCACCAGGAAAGACAGACGGATGCACTTTAGGCCTGGCACAGTAAGAGGGCCCCGAAGAAAGCAGACTACAAGGTGAGGGCTGTGGACTTGCCAGTTGGTTTGGTTTTTCTCTACAACCCTCTCTGGGATGTGAGATTCACTTCCTAGCCTTGAGTTGGGGGGTCTATGGGTGGACAGAAGCCAGCTGAGCCCAGCGTCCGGCCTCCAGCTGCATCTTTCTCCTCACCCAGGGAGGCAACAGCATCCGAGAGACAGCAAGGGGGCTGCCCTCAGTACCTCCGATTCCTCTCTTGAACAGGTTAAGAGCCCCTCACCTTGCTCTTCGGTAAGTCTGTATTTGTAGTCATGCCCTACTTCTCTGGGAAATCTGTTCCCCCACTATAAAAAGAAACATAGAGCAACCCACAGCTACATCACCCTGACTTCCAAGGCTGTAAGACACCCCGGAGGAAGAGCTTCACATTCTCTGAGGGCCTGTGTCAGCCTCTAGTGTTGGCCCTTGGCTGGGCACAGGACCTAGCAGACCCTCCCTGGCCCACCATACCCCACAGCCAGCTGCACTTCTCCATTCCACACTGTAAATGCCACATTTATTTGTTGGAGACTCCAAGCCTCTAGTAAACACACACAGAACAGCAGGGCTCTCCCACATGCTGCCCTGAGGCCAGCTCCTCAAACATGCAGGATGGAGCTGGTGGATGAGGCCCAGTGTCTTCAGGAGCAGACCCACAGGAAAAGCAAACTGTTCTATCCCATGCCCTCCCCACCCAGCCTGTTCTGGCTCGCCAATAGGAAGACGGGGCCACCTGGATCCACTGCAGTAACCTCTTCTTGGGGGCTGCCCTCCCTCACCTTCCCTTCCCTCTGGTCTCTCTGGATGTCAGAGTCATAATCCATGTGCTTTGATCCTTCCCGTGGCTGCCATTCAGGCTGCTTCTGTCAGGCTTCTTGTCTCTCCAGTCAGGTTATCAGCTGGGCGGGGCGGGGCAGGCTCTCTGTCTTCGCTCTGTGTAGCAACTCAGGACTAAGCATTTGTTGGGGATTGATTGAGCAAAGGCCTGTCCAGAGAACTACCACAGGTTAAGGTGTGGGACACCTGACTCAGCTGTGACCAGCCACAGATGTCTCCCAGCCTCCCGGCTTCTCCTCATTGGGCCCGAAACATCTTCAGGTCTCAGTTTTCCATGGCCCAAACCAACATCTCCTATTCTAAGAGGCTTCTCTGGCTTGGCACCAGGTTCAGGGCTCGGTGATGGATGGACAGCTAACAGTGCTACTTCAAGGCCTTGAGGACAGCCTCCAACTTCATGACCACCGCCAGGTCACCCTTCACCTTCAGTCGCCCGCTCATGTAGGCCCCCAAGGGCCGAAGTTCCTTGCACAACAAGGCCTGTAGGTCCGCCTCAGCCATCTCCACCACCACGTCAGGGATGCCATCAGGAACTCCATGCCCCACTCTGCCTTGTCCTGTTGGGAGGCAGCATTAGGATCAGTAGGAGGGAGGAGGATGCTGTGTGGGGCGGGGAGGGTAGCACATCCCACTAACAGTGGCAAGCGCTGGTTAGTTCAAACTCTAGAGCTGGGAATGTGGGCTTACACACACACACACACACACACACACACACACACACACACACACACACACACAGAGTAGAGGTGGGCCAGGTTCTAATACAGTGGCTTTAAATCTCACTGACTGTGACCACTTGTTGCTTCAGTTTGCAAATTTACGAATGACAAAGAGGTTCACAGTGACAAGTAGGTAGAGTGCTCAAGGGCAGAGCCCAGCATGTGATGGGCTGTATATGAGGGCTCCCGGTGATCAAACTGAACTGTCCTGCTGATCCCAGGGAGACCAGAGCCCAGGTTGTCATTATGGGTTTATTATGGGTCCAAACAGCTGTCAGGAGCAGGTGAACAGTCTCTAATAGACCATGGGGGAAGGGCACAAGCAACCGGAGTGGAAAGGGACGGGAAAGGCAGAGAGGACAGACACACCTGTAGTAAGGTCCAGGAAGTAGATACTCTGGGTGCCACTGGGCAAGAGGACGTTGAACTGGTAGCAGGCCCCAACCTGGCTGACCAGTGACTCTGACAGGAAGGGTTGCAGGGCAGTGAGGAGCCCCTCGGCCACAGGCTGCTTCGGGCTGGGCTCAGTCCCAGCCCCAGCACGAGAGGCAGGTGGTTCCACTTCGTTTATCATTTCCAACGTGTCTACACAGGAGGCCAACAGGGTTGGGGAGGGTGACAGAGGACAGGTCAGTGCTCTGCCAAAGGTCAGGAGCATGCCAGCCCTTTGTGAAGTTTCTTCTTGCAGCCCTTAATCCTCTGTGGAATTGCCTCCTCTCCTAAGAAGCTGCCTCTTGATTCCCAGCAAACAGCCCAAACCCATGCGTTTGAGCTACTCTGACCTGGAGCACACAGCCCTCCTTCCAGCTACCCTTGCAGGACTGAGGCTTCTCCTCACAGAGGCTACCTAGGGCCTCTACAAACTTGCATCCTTGGGCTCTTCTCTGTGCGCTCACTCTGGTCAGCTCTACAAATGGGATAGGTTATATCAGGTAAGCCAAAGGGACTAGAAGGAAAGAGCTGCCACACTCCTTACCTGGCCCTGGGGACGGAACACGTCCTACTGAGGTCATACTTCCCCCTAGCAAGTGGAGGGCCAGCTGTTGGAGGGTGCTGTCCAGGCTGGGCACAGCTAGGCTATCCTGCGGTGGCTGCAGCACAGCCTCTACGGCCAGCTCGACACGGTCTACCTCCAGTCCCCATGCTCTGGTCACGTCATTGATCTCCAGCTGAGGGCAGTGAGGGAAAAGGGGAGAATCATTGGATAAGGCCCCCCGTGAACATCTTCCCTGGACAGCTCACTATAGCCACTCATGAACATGGAATTCAGCGAGAAGCCCCAACCATTTGGCTAGGCAAGTGCAGGGCGGGGGAGGGAGGTGGAAACTCTAAGTGGAAGGAGATGGGACCTTCTCAGCAAACCCCAGTCAGTAGGCTCTAGAAAGTTCTCCTTAGGTTCTCACGTATGGATTGGGGTACTGGTGAGAACTGAGGGTTCTGGGTAGCCTCTTTCTGCTCAGCTGGGCTTGTTCTAAGACCGCAGAGGGGAGCATAGAGACACGGAAGTGACCAACCAAACAGACTCCCTTTTGGGAGACAGACCCTCCTGGCTGCTGTGTAGTCACTGTGTAGGAGGAGGCCGGAGTGGAGGAATGGTTTCACACTGCAGGCAAGAAATGAGAGGGGCTGGGCAGAGGGCAAAGGGGTGAGGTGAGCCTTGGAAACTCTTGAAAAAGTCACAGGAGAAGAGAACGGGCGGTGTCATGGGTATGGATGGCACAGGGGTGGAGGAAGACGGGCTTCTGGCTTGGGTCCCCAGGGTCATGATGGTGGCATCCACCTGGAGAGGACGCATGGGGTGGACAGGGAGGGAAACAGCTATGTTATAACTATTGGTTTAGTAAAGATGATTTACTAGGTTTTCAAAGGAAAGGAAAGGGGAGCAGGGTACACAAGCATCAGAATCGCTGAGTGCCCTGGAGTGAACTCTCCCGAGGCAGGGGAGTGTCAAAAATGAGAAGGCTGATGACAGAAATCTGGACACTGGAGGGCAGAAGACAAAGCAGGGTTGGGGGTAGGAGGAAGCAGAGAGATCTAAAGTAGAATGTCGCCGCTAGACAAAGTAAGGGCTGAGAAACACCCACAGCTCACACCAGACGGGGGGTCAGTGTGGTGACAGGCAGAGCTACCTCATCTGTCTGGAGGGGGAGGGACAGAACCTTCTGGAAGTTAGGGGACAAGGGGTGAGAGCTTGAGTGAGGAGGTAAAGAGGCTCCCTGGGAGAGAGGTGGACCAGACAGGGCAGAGCCAGCACAGGGAAGAGACTCCAGGGGGAGGCAGGAAGCACAGTTAAACAGAGGTGCAGAGGATATGGACACTCTGCCTGGCGTCTCCTCTGACCTTGAAGAGTCAAGGTAGTCGGGAAGAGCAAGGGCTGGGGAGGCTGCAAGGGAGCAGTGGGGGGCTGAAAAGCTGTTGGTCAGAACGTAACTGGGGAAGAAGAGGGGAAGTGGCAGCTAGGGAGTGTGTGGGAGGGGAAAGGGACATGGGGGATGTACACTTATCTGTATGCAGAGGGCTCTGTTCCTGCCACCCACCAGAACAGAAACCTGGAGGGCTCAAGGCCCCAGGCCGTGATCGTGATCACAATGGCAGTGAAGGGAAGGGTACAACAAAGCAGTCAGGGGCAGTGGCCCAGAGTTCACGCTAGAGCCTTTCTCCTCAGGCCACGCACATGCTCAAATGTGCATAGCCTGGGCCGCCTTCCATTCCTCAGCTTGGAGTCTCGCCTGGCTTCTTTTCAGGTGGTTGTGGCATTGAGATGTAGTGAGTCATGGCCCAGCGTAATCTGGTCCTCATTCAAAGTGACCTGGCAGAGGAAGCCAGGCCTTGCTGCCAGACCCTGGGCCCCACCCTGTGAGAAAGCCACCTACCAGGAGCTGGTCACCGATCTTGAGCTTCTCCATCTGGATCTCCTGCAGTGGCCTTCTGAGAAGGGCCTTGGTCATGGCGTTGTGGGCTGTCATGCGAGTGGCTGCATTCAGGTCCTTCACAGCCATCACGGATAGCACTGGGTCCCAGATGCGGAACTGGACATCAGCTCCCACAGACAGCACAGCCCCATCCTTAGAGGCCAGCTGTTTCAGAAGACCAGGAGAGAGAACACATTAAAAGGGCTGGAGGCCACTGCGGGGTCGTACCCACTGAGACTACTCAGCTTGGCCCACCAGCCTGGTAGCCAGCCCCTCAAACGCAAAATGTTATCTCCAAGAAGGTAGAGTTAGGGAGAGGTCAAAGCCCCGGTCTGCCCACAGTTCACCATGCACAGGCCTCATTCCTTTTATGCGGGGCCGCTGAGAAGCCTCTGACCTTGCAAGGAGGGACATTGAAGGCTCGGGTCCTCAGATCCACCCTCTGGAAGGAGTCAATGAAGGGCAGGAGAAGAACCATGCCAGGCCCCTGGGGGTTACGGATCCGGCCCAGTCGAAACACAATCATCCTCTCGTAGGTGGGCACAATCTGTCCATGATGGCAAAGCAAAGGGTTTGGAAGTGGCTGGCCTCGGCTGGCCAATGTCATTTGCTAGGTCCCTCTCTGCCCCCCACACTTCACCCAGCCAGTCAAATGCCTTTCGTTGTGTATAGTGTAGGCCAGAAGTCAACCTGGGCCACTTCCCATTTTCCTGTTCCTCTGCCATGAGGTGAGGGACTTCCGGTGGTTTACCCTCACCACTCTGATGCTCCGGTCAAACACACTGGGTCAAGCAACCAAAGGCTGACACACTTGTGAGGCTGAGAGCCAAACCAAGCCCGCCCTCTCGACTCTGTCACAGCGACAAGAACACTAGCGCACTTAGCTGTGCTTAGACAAGAGACACTGGGCTGAGAGACGGACTCAGCAATTTCACAGCCCGTCAGTGAAAGGGGCATGATCTGAAGACAGAGCTCAGTGACGGGCCATGTCTCAGTCACCACAAGTACTGACTTGACCAGAGAAACTTCACCTCCGGGGCCCGACGCTAGTCATGACTCATTCCAGGGAACGGTTTGCTTTTGGATTAGTCGAGGAAAAGGCTGGGCTGCTCTAACAAATGCCCTGAGCAAATGGCTTCACCACCTTCAGATCCCTGGATCCCTTTGATAAAAATAGTTAAGTCTAAATTGAGAACTAAAGGCCAGAGGCCAGGCCACACACCCGTGGTTACAGGACATTTGCTTCAGTGGTACCATAGAAGTAGGATCTGGGTTCACCTCAGTGCTCTCTTCTAGACCCACAAACATGGAGGTTTTCTAGGGACTTCACGGCCTAGGGCCATGCAGAGGGGAAGGCCTGCCTGGGCGTCGCCTACCCTGGGGCTTTCAGGTGTGTTGCTCAACTATATCTGTCTCCCCATCCTCACCCACAAGCACCAACCCGAATGCAAAAGGAGACCCGAGTTTCACTATACGGTGCATGCTGGGTATGCTGGGTGCTTTTCTTTCAAGTGGTCCTGAATCGAAGGGAGGATGATTTTGCAAAGGAAGTGTATGTGTCCAGATTCCAGGACTCAGGAAACATTTCTGCTCTTTCCTGCCTAAAGGTTCAGTCTGGGCTTCAGTTTACTCATCTGGAGGATGGGAACTGCCTTAGTTTTTTCCTGTTACTGTGAGAATCACCGTGATCAAAAGAAACTCAGGGAGAAAAGAGTTTATTTGGCATCTGGGTTACAGACTATCACTGAGGGAAGAAACTAAGGCAGGAACTCAAGCAGGAAACTGAGGGGGGCCACAGAAGTGAAAGCAGAGACCACAGGGGAAGGATGATTAGTGCCCAGTGGCTCAGGCTCAACTGTCCAGGGACTGCACCACAGGGGGCTGGGCCCTCCTACACTAGTCAAGCAATCGAAACGCCTCCAAAGATGTGGCCACAGGACGAAGGCAGTCCCTCGGGTGAGGTTCCCTCTTCACAGGCAAGTTGACGGCCAGGACGAGCCATTCATTACAAAATGAGCAACCCTCGACTTGCCTATTTCATAGAGGTGTGACAGTATTTAGAGGCAAGGGGCCGAATATGGGGAATCTATTCATCGATGCGTTCACTGTGCCTCCCAGCTCCCCCACAGCATCCAGCCAGCCTTACTTACCTTCAGAGCAAACCAGCCAGAAATGGGAAAGGTGAGCAGCAGCAGCAAGAACCCCAGGAAGCTGATGAGGCCATGGCAGAGACAGGAAGGCCAGCTCTCGGGCGCATCTGAGGACAAAAGAGGGGAAGCGACCATAGAACACCAGATGGGCCTGGCAGGACAACTTCGAGTACAGTGTCCCAGAGTACAGTGGCCGTGTGTACCTTTCGCCTGTGATCTGCTTCAGAGGCTCCCTATAGCTAGTTAGGGGCCTCCACCATAACGAACCTGTGCAGCCAAGATTTTCCTCTCCTAAGAAGCGGCACAGAATCTGAGAAAACGGTCCATGAAATTTCTCTTTGCTGGACATAGCACGAGTCGACAACCCCTTGTCTAGTGTGTACCGCCCTCCAAAACACGGGACAGAACACTCATGCTGGGTGGAACGGACAGTGCTGGTGTTAACACATTCCACCAGCAGCCCCGTAAGTGTGCTTTCAAGGGGTCCTTACAGAGAAAACGCCTCAGCTAACAAGGATAAAACTAATTGTCAGTAACAGAGTGGGACTAAAGTGTCCCTTTCTAGTTTGACCTTTATTCCCACTGTAATATCCTGAAAATATGAAATATCCTTTAAATATTTTTTAAATGTGTGTTTCAATTCAAGCCGTTTGGAGGCTGGGAAGATGAGGCTAAAGCCAAGGATTCTGACGCCCGAAGAACTGAGAATCCAGAATGGGTGTTGAGTAAACAGGCCCAGAATCTGAGGGTGAGCTTGCTATCTGCTCTCTCCTCCCCAGCCCAGTACAGGAAGGCAACAAGAGCTGTCTGTTCTATCCTTCAAGAAGCCCCTACCTGCAGGGCATTCTAAGTCTTAAACCAACTCCTGACCTCTTAGTCAGAGGCAGTCTTAAGAGCAGAGGGCAGAATGGGGGCGGGGGGCGGGGAATTCATTCAGCAATACCAAAGCTTCCAACACACTGCCAATACCGGAGAACCACAGAGGACCCTAATACTCCAATGTCAGGCTGAGAAGTGTGAGCCGAAGGAGCCACAAGAGGCTTTGGAGAGAGAAAGCAAACAAGCCGGGCAGCTTGCAGGCCTGGCGTTCTGTTCTGTGCATCTTCACCAGGACACAAGAGAATCCTGCTCCCTGTGCTGCTACCCTAGGGTGACTCTTTCCATTTTTGTACAGATGCCTTGTGGGTTGTGGCTTTCTCTGCCTAGGGCTCTGTTTTCTTTCTAAGCATGATGGGCTATCCTGGAAATAGTAACGTGGTGGGTTAAGGTTTGGGAAGATAAGATTGCTCGGCTTCCAAAGCCGCAGCTGGTGGCCCTAGGGAAGACAAACCAGTAGCAGCATCCTGACGCCTTGTATGCCTCCCTTTTCATAGCCTATTCCCTTCACTCTCCTTCCTTCTAGAGGTAGAGTACAGGCCTGGGAGGTACTGACTAGTCCCTCTGTCCGCAGTGCTGGGCAGCCACTCACCGGCCCCCGGCCCCACGCCGCCGGGCTCTGGGGACAAGCAACCCTTCTGCGAACCCAGAAAGCCGAAGCTCGATTGCTGGAAACGATCAAAATCCCCTAAGGGCAGTGCCCGGTAGCCCGACCTGCCAAGCATGACTTCTAACTGGGACACGCCCAGAGCTTCCACTGGGAGCCTGCCCTGCCCAGCCCGTGGCAGCTCCGCCCCTCCTCGTCCCCACTGCTTCCGGCTTCACTCGCACCACCACAACAGTGGCTGCGTAGGATCAGGAATCAGGCGGGATCCATGCCCGCCGCCCCACAGCACCCCCTGCGCTGGGAGGACCGATGGCCGGAGCACAGTTTGGGGGATGTGGCCTTGGTTCTGAACTAAAGCATCTTGAGGCGTCCTGACCACTTCCTTCCTGAAGGAAACAAGTAAGTTTGGCTTTAAAGATGCATTGCAGGAGCGTTTTCTCCAGAATCAGGGTAATGTTTTTGGCCTCAAACCAGTCCTCCAAACTCAACACATTGAGGGATGTGCTTATCCAGAGTTAGGCTTTCTTCTGGTTTGGTCAGCAAATTGGTCTCCGCCCCCCCCACCCCCCACAGCCAAGAAAACAGAGCCTGTCATACAGACTCCTGTCTTTGTTTGCTTAATGATGGTAGATCCAAGTCACTGTGGACAAGTTGAACTCAGAAGGCCTGAACTTTGGTATAAAAGAAAAATTTCACATGCAGACACCTCAGGAAACATGGCAGTGGATAGTGTTGGTGGCAGTGGCGATGGTGGTGGGTACAGCACAGAGTTATAAGACAGGAGGGCTATCACGGCATTACATCAGACTCCTTGATCCAGGCACTTGAGGCAACTTTGTCTCTCTGTGGCTTTAGAAAGCACAAATGAAGGTAGAAAGCGTACTCCAATAGGTTGCTGGGAGGCTGACAGAAGGCTATCTTACAAATCGAGGAAAGGATGAATCTTTCCCAGTCTTGCCTCCCCAGATCCATGCCATAGCCCATTTCTAAGTCCCTCTACCTATGACTGCTATGCTGGCTAATTTTATGACAACTTGACACAGGCTAGAGTCATCTGAAAGGAAGGAACTCCAATTGAGAAAATGTCTCTATAAGGTTGTGCTGTAGGCAAGCCCGAAGAGCATTTTCTCAATGAATGATTGATGCTGGAGGGCCCAGCCCATTGTGGGCAGGGCCAACCCTGGGCTGCTGGTCCTGGGTTCTATAAGAAAGTAAGCTGAGCAAGCACAGGGAGCAAGCCAGTAAGCAGCATACTCCATGGCCTCTGCATCAGCTCCTGCCTCCAGGTTCCTGCCCTATTTGAGTTCCTGACCTGGTTTCCCTAATTGATGCATTACAATGTGGAAGTGTAAGCAAAATAAACCCTTTCCTCCCCAACTGGCTTTTTGGTCATGGCGTTTTGTCACAGCAACACACACCCTAAGACGAGTTGGTATCAGGAGTGGAGTTTTAGTTAATTTCAGATGTAGTCAAGTTGACAATCCAAAGTAGTTATCACAAGTCCACCCCTTGTCAACTTATACAAATCATATCTTCTTATTAATTTCCAAGTGAAAACAATGAGCAGGTCATAATAATGCCTAAACATAATATAACTATCCGACGTAAAATTGCAAGCACATTATGTTTTTAACCATGTTGTAATTACACCTAACACGATACAGCTATTCCTCATACAACTGCAAATGTATTATAAATTTAGAATAGGTGGCAATGTCTCTTGAGGGACATTCTTTTAGTATCTCAATCTTCAATATGATAATCACTGATATTCTCTTAATAGATATCACATCGCATAATAAAAAATTGAAGGGAAAAACCACAAATATTTGTACATAATATGACTGAACAACTGCCCAGAACATTTGGCTGATCTTAGTTTGATGGCCTAATTTTAAAGGCCAAGGAATACTGGTCAGCTTGGAGGTATGGCATACTTTCAAGGCCTTTCATAGTCTCCAGGATGCTGGGTTTCCCTTTAGCACCCAACTCGTCCCAACTCTTAAGTTTCACCATCCCTTCTAATCAGTTAGAACAGAGAGTAGGGTGGATGCACACAGGGGCCAGAAAAGTGGGTGGGAACAGACTGATGTCAGAAGCCAAAGGCACTGACCAATGAGAGTGTCTGCAGTTGTGTGCTTTCCTCACTCACTGGGTTCTGAATTGCTTTTCATTGGCTAAAAAGCTAACTTTCTATCTTCTTGTTCTTTTCACTGCTGCTGGCCAGCTCCTCCCTGACTTCTCTACCTCCATACAGAGCACATTCACCAGACCTATTCGTCACATCATCCTGTTCTGTCACCACTGTCCTTCCACTGACTCAGGTCTGGCTGCCTCCCACAGCCACTTTTCATAGGCCACCTGCCTCAAGGTCATCCGAGAGACACAGCTGACACGTTGTAGCAAACCCTTCACCAACTCTCTGATCATATATAGAACTGGTTCATCTCTCATTTTATGATTAATCTCATCTTCTCTGACATCATCGCAGGAGCCCCATCTCAAGTCTGAAACTGGTCCTGACTACTTCTCAAACTGGCTCTCCTGTTTCAGACCGCCACTCCTTTCCAGGTGCGTGGCTCTCTTTAGAGTGTCCGTGCAACCCTGAATCCCTGGTGATTTTCTATCTCATGCTTCATTCTCAGCTGAGGGATGCCTTTCCAGGCAAACCCATCCCAACACTGGGTCGACGTCTCCATTTAGGGTCACTTGGGGGCTCTCTCAAAGAGGGGGTTTATTTCTCTACCTGGCTTTTAACTAGAAAGACACAGAACTGAGGTGAGTTGAATAGCTCCCAGTCCGGGAAATAAACGCCTCTCTGTTAGGCAGTCAGCTCTGCATCTCTCCTAGTGTGCATGCTGAGTGCGTGATAGGATCGTTACTCGTAGAGCAGTCAAGCTCGCGATCATTCTGCTACAGAGCCGTGCCAGCCTGCCGGGCTTGTTTACGTGCTTGTTTGGTTAACCTTTCTGGCTCTACCTGAGTTTGTTCCATAACTTCGCAGTCTTTCTCTTAACTTTAGAAGGGAGACTACAGGACGAGCCTCTCGGCCCCTAGACCCGCCCAGTCCTGTCTCACTTCCTCTCGGGAGGCGGGCCCTCCGCGGCACCTCCCCGCAGCTCACTTTTCTGGCTCAAGTCTGGGACGCATTTCCCGCCCTCACAGACCCAATCCAGAAATCGAAACTGAACCAGGCTCTACGCAGAAGGCGCCTGCACCCTCTGGATCTCTCTGTTAGCAACTGGATCCTGCCCTGATCCCCACGCCCACCATGCCTCCCCCAGAGGAACCCTCCGAAGACCATGAACACAGCCAAAGCCCCGCGGAGGTACTACTGAATTAGGAGATGAGGGGATGTTAGGGTTTTTTATTCGTTTACTTTGGTGGGGAAGTTGAGAACAGAGAAGGTCATTATAGAAAAGTGAGTTAGTGTCCTAAAGAGACACCAGGGTCCTGAACTCTCTGACTGGGCATGGATAGAACTTATAGCATAGAATAAAATAGGAACAGGATGAGTTACAGAAGCCCTGGGGACAGTTGGGTTGCAACTCCTACTCCCTGAAGCCTTGCCCTTTATCTCCTATCTCTGCCATGGCCTGGAGCTAAAGGCATGTCCCAGGCATGGCAGAACTCTAGCACCCTACCCCGACCCACACACAAACACTTCCAGTTTCTCAGCTGTGGTCGCACATCCCAGGAGCAATAGAACTTGGGATGTGGGAGTTGGAGGAGGATGACAGGTTACAGGCCAGCCTAGTCTACAAAGAGAGTTCAAGACTGCCGAGGGCATCACAGCAAGACCTGTTTCAAAACAAAACAGAACAAACAAAACCTGGTCCAGATCAAAGTGCCTGCTAAGACCAACATGATCCATGCAGAGCCTTTTCTCTCTCTCTCTCTCTCCCTCCCTCCCTCCCTCCCTCCCTCCCTCCCTCTCTCTCTCTCTCCATACATTTATTTTATGTGTATGAGGTGTTCAGGGATTTTTATTTTGTTTTATCGTTTTGAACACAGGGTCTCACTTTGTAGTCTTGGCCTGGCTGGAGCTCACTGTGTAAACCAGGTCGGCCTCAAACTCCTAGAGACCACCTGTCTCTGCTTTCTGAGCTCTGGGATTAATGTATGCATCCCCAAGGTCATGCGTCTTTTCCTAAGGAAGCCTAGCTCATGGTCCTCCCAGAAGTATTGCCTCAACCTCCCCTGAAGGAACTACCCCCATCCCGCTATTCTTCATTCCTTTTTCTCTTGACAAAAGCACAAATAAGGCCACATTGCCGTAACTTTTTATATTAGCGTTGTATAACTGAGGGTTAAAAATACTAGTTAACATTAACGGGTACTTCTCATGTGCCCGGTACTGTACTGAGAACTTTGGACCATTTACACACCAGCTCTACCTTTTCTATCTATGAACTAACTAGTCTTACTGTTTTGTATTACTGGAATTACACAGTATTTCTCATTGTATAGCAGGCATATTTCATTTAACACAGTGTCTTCAAGGTTCATCCAGGTTGTTGAATGTATCAAAAATTTCATTCCTTTTGAAGGTTGAATAGTATTTCGTTACATTTGTTCACTGTTCACATATTCCTTTGCTAATGGACACTTGGGTCACTGTGACTTTTGTGGTGGTGTTGCTAGCTAGGCACATTAGTATATAATTATATTCTTGGATGTTTTTCCCAGTTCTTTTGAGTATATATGAAAAGTAGAAGTTCTGGTTATATGTTGGTTTAAGTCTAACTTTTTGAGGACTATCCCGCCAACTGTGTTAAGCGCTTTATATGAAGTTGGTACTTTTCCAGACTCGAGTCCTTTAAAGGCAAAGATGTATCCAGTCTTGTATCTCAGTGTCTACTAGTGAGTCTGAGGATAAGTAGATGGGAGTCCAGTAAATTGTGTGGCGAGAGCTGCAAGGCCTGAGTAAATGAGGAACTGGGCTGCCGATAAGCCAGGACATGATCCAGTGACTCCCAGGAATGGAATGTGAGGTCCTACCTACTCCAGCCTCCAGCTGAAGGAATGGGTGGCCAGTGGAGGGGACAGGACTTTGGGGCTTTCTGTAGGCCTCACTTCTCTCTCCTTGGTTCACCAGCAAGCCATAAAGGAGGAATTTCAGTTTCTGCGCTGCCCGGGCTGCCAGACCCAAGCCAAGTGCCCCAAACTGCTGCCTTGCCTGCACACGCTGTGCTCCGGATGCCTGGAGGCGCCCGGCCTGCAATGCCCGATCTGCCAGGCACCGGGGTCGGCCAATGCTAACGCGGAGGCCCTGGATAACGTGTTCTTCGAGAGCCTGCAGCGGCGCCTGGCGGTGTTCCGGCAGATTGTGGATGCGCAGGCTGCGTGCACTCGCTGCAAAGAGTTGGCTGACTTCTGGTGTTTCGAGTGTGAACAGCTCATGTGTGGCAAGTGCTTTGATGCACACCAGTGGTACCTCAAGCACGAGGCCCGGCCCCTGGCCGAGCTCCGCGACAATTCAGTGCGCGAATTCCTCGACAGTACTCGCAAGTCCAACATCTTCTGCTCCAATACCAACCACCGCACTCCTACGCAGACTAAGTAAGTGGATTATCCTGGAGCTGGGGGTGGTGGGTGGGGTGGGAGCTTCAGGGAACTGTCACTCAAAATGAGGTCCGCTGGCTCGTAGGCGTTTCTAATGCCCCTGTTGGGGGAAAAATGTTCAGAGTGCCACTGCAAGTGATGTGTAAAAACAGTACATTTTAGTATTTGTCACCACCGAACTTTAGATGTCTTAAGAGTAGACTTTTCCTTAGGAGGCCCCAGGAATCTCAGTAAGCTGGATAGGGGCAGGTTAAATAGTGTTTAAATAGTGTTTGAAAAGTTGAAACTACAGCCTCAGGGAGTGCTATCTGAAAATGACTACATGCAAAGAGCAAAGAAGTTCACTTTTTCTATTTATATAGGGAATCTATTTATATGGCCCACAAACAAAATTTATACTGAATAAAAGAACGTGCCATCTCCATTCTGTTCCCATCTGCTTAGTTTCCAACACTTTCCCTCCATCCAGAGGGCGGCTGCAGTTGCTAATTTGGAATGCTTCTTTTAAGTTTCTTTGTGAATAAAATGCAGGTCGGGTAACCTTATCAGGGCTAGTTTCCAACCGTTTAGCCAATAAGGTAGTGTATGATAAATAAACTTTTGGCCACTCAGAAGTAGATTGCTTGCATAGGGTCTAGTTTTTGAGGAGTGAATGGGAACAGAGAATGTTTCCTCTTTGGGGACACTCCTTAACCTCTGCACTCTAGGAGCTTGCTTCCTGTCAGATTCACACAAGGAGTCCTGCCCCCACCCCCATTCCTCTGCAGCACGTTCTGCTGCTTAATTTGCCTTTCCTGGGCACTGTTGCGATCAAATAGCTCCTCTCTCTTTATGGTCCCTTGTGTTTCCTGTCTTTTGTGAATTGTGTTTGAATCCCACTTTTCTTTTCCTTTGAGGAGTTCTTACAGGGCCCTCTGTAAATTACGCTTTAGTTTTAGAGGATCAAATGTGTCCATCTCTCTCTTAGAGTGTGTATGACTTTTAATCAGTCCAAAAAAGAGCTCATGCCTGTGTTAAAAATAATCTCTTATATGATCTTTGGTCTTGTAGTGTGATGAATTAAATCTATGTCTTTTCTTTGAACTAGATTTTGGTTCTTATGAGGAAAAACTCAGCTGAATCATGATCTATTATTAATTTTGTTCCTGGCTGGGTTTCATTTTGAAATATTTTAATTTGGCTACTCTCTGTAACAATAAGTATAATCAGTTTCTAATGTAGTTTGTATGGGTTTTTGCATTAGGTTTTCCTGTCTGCCTTATAATAGTCTCTTTAATTTGAAATCTTTCATTTCTTTGAGTGTGATAATGCAGTCCCCCTTCATAATAGAAGGGATGATTGATCCCTACTTCAAAATACCACCACAGAGAAGTGCTTGCCTTCTTCCTACAAACTCTAAGCCACATCAAGTTTACTTGTAAGTCAGGATGCCTTTAATCCCAGCATGGGAGTGGTAGAGGCAGGCAGATCTTTGTAGCTTGAGGACACTCTAGTCTACAGAGCAAGTTCCAGGGAGCCAGTGCTCCATAGTGAGACCCAGCCTTTAAAAAACTTACTTATAATGATGCTAAAAAATATAAATACTGTGTAAATAGTTTTTATACTGTAATATTTGGGAATAATGAAAAAGTCTGTACAGGTTCAATATAAATTGTGTATGTGTGTGTGCATGTGTATGTGTACAAATGTGTGTGCGTGTGTATATAGTTCATATACAAGTGCATGTGTGTACTCATATATGTAGAGGCCAGGGGACAATTTTGTCTATTGTTTCTTTCACCATCTTGAGGTTTTTCGGTTTTTTTTTTTTCAGACTGGTGGTTATGGAAAACTTTGTTATTTTTTTTCACCAACTTCAGTGTCATAAATAGCCCACAATTTGCCTCCGGCCACAAGCCAAAATAAACCACCCTGGCCTTTGTCATTGAGCTGGCATATAGCTCTTCCTGGGGAGCAGTGCAAGAGCTGGCTTTAGTCTGGGGTTAGGGTCTGTGTTCAGGTTCTTGGCATTTGATCACCACACCTGTGGTATGACTTGTTTCAGCCCACCATCATGTGACGCCTGTAGTGAGCCGTGTTCACTGTTAAGTGTTGCAGTGTGAGGACAAACAGATCCAGCCCTGCCCTCTTGGGAACCTGTGGTGGATCATCAGGGAACAGCTAAGGTCACAGAGGAGTGACAAAGTGGGGGAGCCTGTCTTACTAACCACCCAGCTGTGTTTTCACAGTGACTCTGATTACACTGCCTCTTTTGTTATGGTCCCTTGACACTGTCACCTGCTCAGGACACTGATAGTGTGTGGGCAGAAGGAAGAAGGAAGAAAGGCACATCAGCCTAGATTGCAGAAAGCCACGTGCTCAGCCTGGACAGACAGGGAGACACTTCTAAGAGGGTGTCATACTGATGCAAAGTAGCAGTGCCCCGTGGAAGGGAAGAGAAAGGCCAAAAGGAAGAAGGCTTGTGAGCAAGGCAGAGCTCTAGAGAGTCTGCAAGCCTTACAAAGTATGCTATCCTAGGACAGGAAAGGCGAGCTGGGTTTGCAAGAAGTTATGATTTTTTTTTCCTTGCATGGTTTTTAGAGACTGTTTCTTTGTGTGGTTCTGGCTGACCTGGAACTGGCTTTAGACTATTCAGGCTGGCCTTGAACTCTTGATTCGCCTGCCTCTGCCTCCAGAGTGCTGGAAATAAAGGCGTGAGCCACCATGCCCAGTGAAGTTAATGATTTTATTCCATGCTTTCTAGAACATTCAGCCTGTTCATCGAGTGCCTTGTTTTCATGCACACTCATGTCTTCTCATTGAGTCGCTGTGGAGTGTTAGTGAGACAATGGACTACACTGTTGGAAACTCACTGCCTCAACTCATGGCTCGGTCCTCTGCTCTCTGATTCTTTGTCTCAAGTGGGTGACATAGGCAGCTCCAAGGCCAATATTTATTCACTTGGCTGCATTCTTATCTCTATTTTACTCCTGTTCACAAAGATTTTGACAGGACATATTACCATGTGTTGGCTATATTCAGAAACGAAAGTGTAAGATCTGAAGGGAAAAGGAAGTCCCTTAGCAAATTGAGGGCTGTGGGCTGGGAGAGGGGAGAAGGGGATGGGACACAACTGGGTCTCACACTGTCAGAGCCCAAAGGACCTGGAGGCTCAACTGAGGGGCCTTCCACCCCTGAGTGTTAGGGATCTAGGGCTCCCTGTGTCTGGATATCAGAGCCTAAAGAGTGGTGGATTGGGGTAAGGGAATTCATTCAGGGCCATCAAAGTCTATGGGCAGATACTATAGCCGTATGGAGAAAATTAAAGACTTGTTAATCAAATTTAAAAAGTGTGGTGAGGGGCTGGAGAGATAGCTCAGCGGTTAAGAGCGCTGATTGCTCTTCCAGAGGTCCTGAGTTCAATTCCCAGCAACCACATGGTGGCTCACAACCACGTGATGCCCTCTTCTGGTATGCATGAAGAGATTGACAGTGTACATGTAACATAAATTAAAAAAAAAAATCTTAAAAAAAGAAATGTGGTGTGATGGGAAACCCAGAGGAGAATCTTCAAGATGAGAAGCTGAGGTGATTGGCAGCTCCAGGCAGGAACCAATGACATACAGCAGTAAAGCCATGACAGAACCTGGAAGGGTCGGCCACTGTTGAAGGGGGACATGCTGATGGTTCTGCTTAGCATTGGGACTGTAGTGGGGCAAGCCAGGTGTCAGAGGTACAAACTTGGAGACTCCCTTGCCTGGCCTGAATCTGCCTCTGAGAATCTACCTGAGTTTTGGCCCCTGGATGCCTAGCAACCACTTCCTTCCCAACCCTGCCTGTCCCCACCCTATGTCCCCACCCACCCACACCCTGTGCAACTTTTAGTGTGCTGCATCTTCTCGGGGCTCAGTGATGTTACTAGATTGATTTCTGGCCGGGGGGAGCACCACCACGTGGCAGGAGAGAGACTGCTGCTAGCAGCTGGGCAGCATAACAGAAAAGATGGGAAATGACGCCTTTCTTGATTTTTATATGCACTTACCCAAGAGACTTGTTTCATATCCAGTAATAGCCATGGTCCATTTGGTAGGTTGCTATGTGTATAAAAAAGATTCCCCTGCACATCTGGACCTTGTGATGTTTCAGAGAAGAAGTAAGAATTTTAAAATAACTCAAGGCAAGATCAGGGTTAGGGTGTAAGTCCCTAGGGGTCCTGCTCTCTCCTCTCTAGCAGTGGCATTGGATTTGGCTGCTCAACAGAGATGGGGCATGAGACCTTGGCCAGTGCAGAAGAGTGGTTAACAGTGAGACTAATGCTAATTAAGTTTATGAGTTAGTAATCAATGTTGAATCATAAAGTGAAACTAACTGGAACCGTGTCTATCTCTCTGTCTGTGCTGCCGCTGAGCAATCAATTAGGGAGGCAACAGTTTACTTTGAGCACTGAAACGGTTATTGCCGAGCGAATGAGAACTGGAGTCTGAATATTCAGCTTTTGAGCCAAAGGCTGTGCTAGGTCCACACAGGGCAGTGCTCCCTGGCAAGGAGCGTAGGCCCCTGGAGATGGCTTCAGATACAGTGCCTGGCAGTTTGATAGAGGGGGGATCTTGTATCTGATTGTGAGGAGGATTAAGGGAGCGTTGATAAAAGACTAAGTCTTTAAATCATACTTTGAGGAAGTATGTTGAGTTCTATGAGTTTCATGAAAAACAATTTGTAAAAACGAGCGAGAAGTGCTTTGTTAGTTTCTGGAGTGTAAAATGGTTAATAGGCCCCTTAAGCCCGGAAGGTGGTCTGGCTCAGGCCTGCCCCGGGCCTGGTTATACACACGTAGCTCCTGCCACCAGGACAGCTTTGTATTTCTGTGGCCTGGCTTCCTGCCAAGGCCACTTGGTTTACAAAAGACTCTCTCCTCAGGGCTGCCAGAGGATTGCCAAGCGCTGAGGAGGTTACATATAGCTAGCCTTGAGTCCTGGCGGGTGGGGGAGTGGGGCGGACAAGAAACTGTTGTGCGTATTATTCAGAGTCTCCGTGTTATCTCCAGTGGGTCAAATTCTCTCCTTGCAAAGTCGCTGGGAATGCTAGCGGCCGCTCAGCTTGACCTTTAAGTCGTCGTTCTTTCTCAAAGCCCAAAGCTGTAGCCTTCTTAAAAGGAAGTCTGATTCCGTCCTGTTGTTAGAAGGGGGAAAACACCTTCAAGGTGTCTCAGAAAAAATGGCTACTGCAAAGGAATCAAAGAAAACAAAGTGCCAGGTATGACCAGAAATGAGGGCAAAGGACAGTTTTTCGCCGGTGTCATGGGAAGCATCCTGACTCCTGAGGAGCCTTTTCCCATAGAGCCGCAGGATGGGGCGCTGTGATTTGATCCCACCTTCCTTCCTCCCACAGTAGAGCACCCGCCCATCTTCCGAGATGTTCTCTGGATCCCTGACCCTCAGCTAAGACTGTTTCCACTGCCCGAAGGAGATTGAAATGGAGGTTATAGGAGCTAACCTAGAGGGAGGGCTGCTCCACCCAGGGACAGAACAGGATGAAAGATCCCTGACTGCCGAGGTTGAGTTCTCCTGCCCGCCAGCCTGCAGCTAGCAGAAGGACCCTGCAGGTTGCTTATGTAGAGCTCCGACTGGCTTCCCTTTAGAACCGTACTGCAAAAGGAAACATGCTGCTAGAGCAACGCAGAGTTTCCTTTTCCTCGAATCGAATAGAAAAAACAAATTAGACTTCCCAACTTCAAGGGGCTGGGGATGGGGTATCGAGTGAGTTCCATGAGCCCTGGGTTCAATTCCCAGTCACCAGAAAGGGGAGAAAGGACCGAAGGAAGGAAGAAAAGGAAGGAAGGAAGGAAGGAAGGAAGGAAGGAAGGAAGGAAGGAAGGAAGGAAAGAAGGAAGGAAGGAAGACCACCTTTCCAAAAAGATTCCTCCAAGATTAACTATTTTAAACCTCAATGCCTAGACTTTAAAAGATTATTGGAGAGGCTGGGAAGATGGTCCAGTGGGTAAGAGCACTTGCTCCTAAGCCTAATGACCTGAGCTGATCCCAGAGGCCTCACAGCAGAGAGAAGGGAGTCCTGCAAATTGTCTTTTGATCTCCACACACAAACTATGTCCTCTGACCTATACACACACACACACACACACACACACACACACACACACACACACACACACACACACACACAAATACATAAAAACTATTGAAGTCTTACAGTTTGTAATGAAGCACACCATCTCAGTATTAACAGACTCTCAGCCTCGGACGAGCTGCTATAGTGATCAACCCAGGGCGGTTTACAGTAACGTCGCGCTCCTCAGACTGGAGATGGGGCTCAGGACTTGTGCTCTCTGCCTCTGAGCTACAGGCTGTTGACGCCCAGATTCTTTGTTTTGGTTGGGCTCCTGACTGAAGGGATGTTGTCAGTAAATATTTTCCTGCAAGGAGGACTTTTGAGTTCCAAGTTGCTTATACTTGAGCGTTGTCTTATCCAGATATGACCTGTGGAGGTCACACTCTCCCTCCTTCTGAGTGTTGTACACACTGCTGCGTCTTACGCACCAAAAAAAGCAGAGGCCTAAGGGAAAATCCATTTCCTTTTTCTGTGTGTGTGTGTGTGTGTGTGTGTGTGTGTGTGTGTGTGTGTGTGTGTATACGCACGCGTGCACTCCTGTATGTGAGTGAGGGGTAAGTGTGCTCAGACATGTATACTGGGAGGCCAGAGGTTAACGCTGGCCATCTCCTTTCGGTCTTCACCTTACTGTTTTGAGGCGTGGTCTGTTGCTGACCATGGAGCTCAGTCTCTGAATAACTTGTTGTTCTGAGCTTTCTCCACAGGTGCTGGGGACCCAAACTCAGGTCCTCACCCTTGTGCAGCAAGCACTGAGCCATCTCCCCAGGATCCCCTATTCTGTCTTAGTCCCCAAAGTGTTTCTTCTTCTTGAATTTTTTAGTTAACAAGTGTGCTGGCTAAAATGTTGACTTGACGTAAGCTAGCATCACTGGAGAGGAGAGAGCCTCAGATTGAGACAATGCCTTTATAACATTGGGCTGTAGGCGAAGCTGTCGGACATTTTCTTGATTAGTGATCGATGCGGGAGGACCCGTTCCATTGTGGATGATTCCAACCCTGGGCTGGTGGGCCTGGATTCTATAAAAGTAGGCTGAGCAAGCCACAAGGAACGAGGAAGGAGCTGTGAGCAGCACCCTCCATCACGGCTTCTGCATCAGCTCCTGCCTCTAGGTACCTGTCTTGCTTGCGTTCCTACCTTGGCTTCCTTCAGTGTGGAAGTGTAGACCAAATAAACCCTTTCTTCCCCAAGTTGGTCGTGGTGTTTCATCGCAGCAGCAGAGACTAGCTAAGACATCCAAGCTGTTGTGATAGTGAGCATTTTGTATCAAGTTATTCCGGAATGTGACAGACTCCACTCATCTAAAACTCTCTGTTTATCTCAGTGACATTTCCCTCCCCGTTCCTTCCTTCTTATCTTTCTCTTGCTTTGCTGCCAAAAATACACCTTTTACTTTATTATTTTCAAGTGCTTTCTTATTAATAACCTAACACTATCACTGTGCTTTGAAGGGAACTTTTTAACATCCTTTGTGTGGGAACAAAGATTAGAACTGCCATCTACAGGCAAAGCCACATAACAATCATTTTTATAACTTATTTGATGATCCCAGAGTTGCTTGTGTCGCATAGGGAATCACTGACTATTTTGTATATTACCAGATTCTGTTAACGTTTAAGGATGAATTTTGTAACAAATTCCTGACTTAGCATATCCTGTACTTTGAACATATCCTGCCAAAGCGGTTAAGATTAGCACGATAATTCAAAATGGGCAGAGATAAATGGCAGAGCTGGCTGGTTTTTTTAATGTTACTTAACAAATGCTATTATTATTATCTTAGTGTCTTGACTATCCACCCCCCCCTTAAAAAAAACTCATGGCCTTAACTAATTATTTGGGTATTCTATTTTGCTATTTTGTTTAGTGGAAATAGAACAGATTTAAGAAAAACAATTCAATCACTGTTACTGTCTAAAGAATGAAGCTTGGCTTATCTTTTGTGTGCTGCCTGTGTGTGTGCATGACTCTGTGTATGTGTATATAACTCTATGTGTGCGTGACTATGTAATGTATGCATGATTGTGTGTGTGTGTGTGACTGTGTGTATGACTGTGTGTACATAGTGTGTGTGTGTGTGTGTGTGTGTATGACTCTGTGTATGTGTGTGTGACTGTGTGTTTGCATGACTGTGTATGTTTTTGTTGGCTGGAAGTTGATGTTACTGTCTTCTCAGTAGCTCTCCACAAAGCGCACTAATTCAGCCAGACTGCCAGGCTGCAAACTCCAGGAAGCCACCTCTGCCTCCTCAGGACTGGGATTACAGATGTGGGCTATCATAATCATATTCTTTCCCCTCCCCCAACTCCTCCCCTAACTCCTCCCCTAAACTCCTCCCATATATATATACACATATATACATACATATATATATGTATATATTTACTCTCAATTCTGAGGTAATCTAGCCTTTTTGCTGAATAATTTTTTGTTGGGTTGGTAGTGTTTTAGTTTATTCTTTTGTGTATTTGGGAGCACATAACTATCCTTTTGCCCTCCTGGAGACCCAGCTTTCTGCTTGCCTGAATCTAGGTTCTTGCACAGGCCTCCCTGTGTAGGTGCCCATCTCACCTCTTTCATGGTGCCAAGCACACAGTATGTGCTCAATGAGTGTCCCTCAGATGAAGAGGAAGAAATCACTTGGCTCAAAAGATCACTCCTGAGTCTAGGTGGCAGCCCCTTGATGCATTACCCCAATTCCAGGTCTACCCTCAGCCTTCTCAGAGAATTGGGACCATTGGCAAATGGCATGGACCTGGGGTCAGGGCTTTATCTGTACAGCCCTCCCTCTGGTCCATTGCCGTTCACTGTTCACTTCAGTCAGGCATTCTCTCTCTGGCTTACATCAGACTCCCACGGCTGGGAGACCTGCATGCTCGGGGTCTTTTCTTGCACCACTCTGAGCTCTCTGGGAATCTTTTGCTGTCTTGGACTAACCTTCCTGTATCTGAGGGAGCCCTGAGACTTCCTCACTTTGAGTGGCCTGGGTAGGTTGAGAACTGGTGAAGCTGGGGACCACGGTCTGACCAGCTCCCTGTTGATAGTTTCAGGTCATGCTGGTCTAAGTAACTTAGACCAAAATAACACCAGAAAAGACCTTTCCCTAGATCACAAGTGAGCGTTTTCTTAACATCGGGAGGTGGGGTGAGACCAATTGCATAATATCTCTGGAGAAGTAACTGAGATACTGTTCCTCTAACATTTAAAGCAACAGCATCACAATGGTTAGGAGCCAGGACAGAGACTGCTACCTGACTTCTGTGGTAACTTCCTATTGCTGTGCTAGTGAACCACCAGACTCAGGCGTTTAAATTAATACAGCTCCTTTATCTTGTCTTTTTGGATTCCAGACATCTGAAATGGTTCTGAGATTAAATCAAAGTTCCAGCCAAGCTTGGCTTCCTTGGCAGACTCCTGAAGGGAATCTGTTCTCTCCGTTCTGTGCTGCCCCTATACCTTAATACATGTTCCCTTCTGCCTCCTAAGCCAGGAAGAGAGCATCACTCCAGCCTCTCTCACAGGCCCCACCTCTCTTCTTTCTCCTATTACAACTCATGGTAACATCCAGATAACTCAGAACAATCTCTCAATCTTAAAATTCTTTTAAAACATTTTTAAAGACTTGTTTATTTATTTATGTTTTCCCTGCATGTGTGTGTGTGTACCATATGTGTACTTAAAACATTTTTAAAGATTTGTTTATTTATTTATGTGTTTCCCCTGCATGCGTGTATGTGTACCACATGTGTGCTTGGGGCCCACAGATGTAAGAAGAGAACATCAGATCTCCTGGAACTGGGGTTACAGATCGTTGTGAGCCACAGTGTAGGTGCCGGGAATCAAACTGCAAGAGCACCGAGTGCTCTAAACTGTTGAGCACCTCTGCAGCTCCTACGAGCCCTTGATCCTTAATTAATCACACATGTACAGTCCCTTGACCTTGTAACATATTTTAAAACTAGATAGGGTGATTACAATAGATGCTGTGAAAGTCTCTGTTAGCCTAAATGTATATTAAATTGACTAGTAAAAATTATATATAGTTATCATGTACACTATGATGTTGTGAAATACATTGTAGCACTAGAAAAATCCAATGAATTAGCATATTCATGACCTCACATTATTAATATTTTACATGCATAAAACATTAAGAGAGATGTACATTCATTGATCTTGCAGTCTGCTGTTTGTACTATATTTCATAGAGAGAAAGGCATCCATACATTAGGCTGCCTGACATGAACATTATGTTATTAAATGACTGTTCATATCAGTCAAAAAAATGAAAGAGAGAGGAAAGGAAGAAAGAAAATGCACAAACAGGAAATCACCTGAGTATTTATCCAAAGGAAGCCTGCTGAAGTAAATAGTTGTCTGTGTAGCTGTAATGGAGCTATTAAAAAGGAATACATTGGGTTTGTCCCTGTGAACCTAAAGGGCTGTCCTGAAGGAAAGACTAGAGGGGGAAATTACCAGGTGATTGTGCTTTGATTTTATTTTTAAAGATCAAACATTAGCCCTCCATACTAATCTTCATCTGTACAAGGGAATAATTAAAGTACTTGACCAGTGTGGCATGCACGTACTTCGGAGTTTGGATGTGGAAGAAGCCATACCGTACTCAACTTGGGCCTAAGTGGGCAGAGTAGGGTCAGAGCTGGGGTTAGGGGATGTTAAGAAGGGGCAGGAAGTGGTTATTTCTCTTGTATTTGCATTGCTGCTTCGGTGGAGGAATCGTTACTATGGTAGGTTTTTTTTTGTTTTTTTTTTTTTTTTTTCTTTTTTTCGGAGCTGGGGGCCGAACCCAGGGCCTTGCGCTTCCTAGGCAAGTGATCTACCACTGAGCTAAATCCCCAACCCCAGTTGTTTTTTTTAACATGTATTTTTTATGTGTGTATGTGTGTGGGTGCACATGTGTTGTGGCACACATGTAGAGCTCAGAGGACAGCTTGCAGAAGTTGGTTGTCTCCTTCCATCAAAAAGGTTTTGGAGATCCAACTGAGGTTGTTAAGCTTGGCTGTGAGCATCTTTACTTGTTGAACCATCTCTTTTTATTGTCTGGTATTTTATGGATAGATCCGGTTCTATAACCAAATCCATAGACACTGAGCAGGGGAAAAGCATAAACCGAGAAACAGTATGTTGGTCTCGTGTGTCCACAGCATCTACTGCCGAGGCTGCGCCAAGCCTCTGTGTTGTGAATGCGCGCTTCTGGACCGCAACCACAGCCATCTCCAGTGTGAAATTGGTAAGGAGATCCAGCAGCTGCATGAGGAGCTGGGCACCATGACGCAGGCTCTGGAGGAGCAGGGCAGAACCTTCGACAGTGCCCATGCACAGATGCACTCAGCCATAGGCCAGTTGGATGACGCACGCGCAGACACTGAGAAGCAGATCCGCGCACGCGTGCGCCAGGTGATAGAACACGTGCAGGCTCAGGAGCGCGAGTTGCTCGAGGCGGTGAATGTGCGCTACCAGCGCGACTACCAGGAAATAGCTGGCCAGCTGGGCCACCTGGAAACTGTGCTGCAGCGCATCCGCACTGGTGGGGCGCTGGTCAAGAGGATGAAGCTCTACGCCTCCGAACAGGAGGTGCTGGATATGCATGGCTTTCTGCGCAAGGCACTCTGCCGCTTGCGCCAGGAGGAGCCTCAGAATCACAAAGTCCAGCTGGGCACCAGCGGCTTCGAGGAGTTCAAGTTGTGCCTGCAGGACCTCGTCTCCTTCATCACCCAGAGGACGGGTAAGGGTTGAGGCCATGCTCATAGGCAGCTGGCTTGTCATTTAAAGGACCTATGCTTCACTCTTGTTCCCAGGGGCAGGCAAATCGGAAGAGACAATCTCCATTTAATAGATGAAAGACAAGTATCAGGTCTGAGGATCCAGGGAACAGAGTAAGAGGATATGCTGATCTGGTGTGGCAGGCATCTGGAGGAAACACTTTACAAACTTCTAAGATTATGGAGTAGATGTGACTTTGTGAGCCTTGGGGAACAGGTGGAAACTGAGAGCTGAGAACCGGATGTGGTATCATTGCAGCCCACTCTCGGTGTCAGCCTCCTATGCCCAGCAAAAAAGAAGTCAACTGGTCTGTAAGGATAGGAGAGGAGGAAGCTCAGAAAACCTAGCTATGAGGTGTTTAGTCAGACACTGAAAGGAAGAATTCCCCTAGAACAAAGCAGTCATCTGTCAGTCTCTAGGTCCTAGAGTCTCTGTTATTGGGCTTTTATGATGTGTGGAAGTGGCAGGCCAGTTCCTGACCTCAAGTGTTGTCCATCTGGGAGAGGATCCTGGGCTACATCCCATAGCTAGAGACATGCTTGGCTCTGAATCAAAATCCAGGAGCTGTGCCCTGAATGAGTGGGTGGCATCAGTGGCTTTCCAGAGACCATGAGTACACGTTTACACCTTCAGGGGTTTTGTTTAACTCTTTAGCTCTGAGCAGCTGTTGGGGGGTGCCCCTTTTGGTTCCCTGCAGGTTCCAAGGATAGGAGGGCTCCCTCCTGGACCACATAAGCCAGGGGCTTATAAAGATAGGGTCCTAGAATGGAGATGGACTTCTAGCTTCTCCATCTAGGCAGATGCAAAGATGTGCACTTGGGGTTTAGAGCCAAAGGCGTCACCCAGTGCTACTGCCCACACCGCACCCCACTCCACCCTATTCCATTCTATTTGGGTTCATCCCTGCAGCAGTCAACTCCAGCCCCTCTGTGGAGGTGTGCCCACGAATGAATACCCAAGGAAAGCATCAAGGACCTCCCCTCTGTTTCCGTCCCAGCTAAGAATTTCTACTAGAATGTTCTCTATGTTTTGTTTTGGTTTTCCCCCAGATGCAGCTGTAGCTGGGAGAGCCAGCCCAGAGGCAGCCAGCGCTCAGCCAGAGGCAGCCAGTGCTCAGTCAGAGGCAGCCAGCGCTCACCCAGAGGCAGCCAGCACTCCTGGGGACTCGACTGACCTTGAGCAGGTGAGAGGAGTTTGATGTGTGAGGAGGGGTAGTAGGGCACAGCACGCGAATGCTTGGGGGTCCTGATGTCCTGTGATGAGGGAGAGTGCCTGAGAGAGGATAGCAGGTGGCTGGGCTGGAGCTCTCAGGAGGAGAGGGTCAAGGAAGGGTTGGCTGTCTCTGGTGCAAGGTTCCTAAATGCCCGACTAGCTCTTGATGTGCCACAAGCCAGTCCAGGAGGGGTCAGACCCATGGGAGGGCAGGCAGTGAGTGTAGAGTGTAAACTGCGGCCCTGTTCGACATGACACGGGATGTATCTGAAGCTCGCACTGACTGTCTGAGCCAATGTCTGGGGCTGGCATAGAACCAACTCCCACGCACTTGGTTCTTGGACTTAGGGCTAGGAGTCAGAGCTCAATCCCACAGATTCCATCATGTGCCTAAAAGACTAGCTCCTCAGGGTTGGAAACACCCTTAGAAAATCTCATGTTGCATTCCCTCTGCTGTATCCTTGACTCAGTGGCTTTCATACGCATGCCTCTGGGGGCAGGGAGTTTATCCATTCTTGAGGCGGTACCTCCTGTTCTGATTGCTCCAACTGAGACTTCTCAGGATAGAAGCCCACGGGCATCCTTTCCAACACTCGTAGGCATGGCTCTCCTGCAGCAGGATGAGCTCCTTCCTTCCCGAGCCTGGCATCCTTCCCCTCCCCAGCTTGGTCACTGTTGTGTGCGGCTGCATGTTAAGATGTGGGCCCAGGGCCAGGCAGACCTTCTGGTGGGCAGCAAGGGTATTAAACCTTTCTAGCTTTGCCTTGGGGTAAGCCATGGAAAAGGGATTGCTGTGGGTTACAGCACTGGGAAAAGGCTTCTTGGGGGAGGCAGGACTTTTGAGAATTGAGCTAGAGCTATAAGAGCGCGTGGAGTCTAAAAACCTCTTTCAGGGATGTAGTTAAGACCCAAAGAGAATCGGCGGTGAGCTAGTTGGAACTTGAACTTGGGCACGCAAGCGCTCTTTTTTCATAGGGCTTCCTCCTTTTCACCATGGTTGTCACCTGCTGACAAGCTGATAGGACTCAGGAAAGAAGTCCGTAGCAATGTGCGGGAGCAAAGGTCACGTGAGGCTGGAATATGGTTGCATAGCCAGTGCTGTCAGGAGAGGCAGCACCAGTTGACATAGCACTGCCCCCTCCACACACATTCACCTGACTATCCCTCTGCTTCTTCAACTCTGGTGAGTGTTGTGCTGAGGGAACAGAAGCAGAGGCACCCAACCTTGCCTACAGGGAGTTCCCGGCCTTTTATACGCCAGCAACTGCAGAGCCATAAAGGCAAAGATAAGATGGTTAAGCTGTCTGCCTCCTGTTCTGAGGATGGAATATCCGGGCCTTGGAACGTGGGAGGTCGTGCTTTACCACTGGGCTTCCTGCCCAGCCCCACGCACAGTTTGCAGCTGAACATCTACCTTCCATACTTTTGAGGTAGTACCTAGGAGTAGAATTTGTAAGCCGTGTGGTAATTCTTTCATTAAAAAAGATTTATTCACTTTTATTTTTTTTCTTTTTTCTTTTTTTCGGAGCTGGGGACTGAACCCAGGGCCTTGTGCTTGCTAGGCAAGCGCTCTACCACTGAGCTAAATCCCCAACCCCACTTTTATTTTATGTATATGAATGTTTTGCTTGCATGTTAAGTGTACCATATGCATGCAGTACCTGCAGAAACCAGAAGAGGGCGTCTGATCCCCTAATCCCGGGGTAAAAGATGGTTATGAGCTGTCCTGTGGGCTCTGAGAACCGAACCCAGCTCCTTTGCAAGCCAATGTTCTTAACCACTGAACCATCTCTCCAGCTCCTTTTCACTATTTGAGGAGCTGCTCGTGCTTCATTTAGAGACAGAGACACAAAGCCCTGAACACCAAGTCTGACATGGGATGGTAATCAAACTAGTATTCACTAGCCATCCTCATCACCCTCACTCATGGGTCTCTGCAAGTACTAGACGCTCTTCTAGGCGCGTTGATGGTGTTTGGCATATTTCATCCCCATTGCCATATTATTCCATTTCATGGAGGGAGACTGAGGCCCAGTGAGTTTTAAGTAGTTCCAGCTTGTGTATCAGCTGCTCGATAGAGTTAAGACTCGGGGGTAAGGCACGCTCCTTGGAGGCTGGCTTCCAAGTTCCTGACTGCTGCCACTGTATCACTGCTCAGGGAAGTGTCACTTTCAACAGCAAGCAGCTGGTCTCCAGAGGCACACAAGCTAGGCTGCTTGTGAAGCATGTTCTGAGGAACTGGGCACTGTGGTCCCTGAGATAGCTTCCTGCCCTGTCAGGACACACGCAGATTGAAGTGGTGCCTGGGTACCAGCAACCCAAGGTCAGAAGGAGGTGACATCATGGTGGGTTTGGGAAGAACTACTTGTCCCAGTGAACTCTTCGATTGGGACCAAGTTACTTAAACCTGAGGCAGGTGGTAGGCCTAGGGTCACTGGTCATTTCTAACTTCCTTGTTACCTGATTTTACAGCCCGAGGAAGTACAGAGGGCACAGGCTCAGGCCATGGAGCTGTCTAAGACCCAACCTGTGGCTATGGTAAAATCAGTACCTGGAGCACACCCTGTACCAGTGTATGCCTTCTCTATGAAAGGCCCCACGTACAGAGAGGTAAGCCCCCTATTCAACCCTGCCTCCATCTAAAAGGCCTAGACTCCTGCCAACAGTGAGGTGTAATCTGATAAGAATCTGGGCCTTTCTAAGGTCTTTATTTGCTCCACATTCTCCGTTGCTCTGGGCTGTGCCCCCCCCGGGAAACTCGAAATAAGCTTGAGCCACTCTCAGCCCAGCTGGGATGCTGAGACAGCCAAAGCTATGAGTTCGATCAACTGAGACTATTGGTCAGCGGCCATGACCAGTGTGCATGGCAACCTGAGAGGGCCTCCTGTTTGCAGACACGTGCTCAGCATGCCCGAAAGGATGGGAGCGAAAACGTGCCACAGACCCCTGGTGCTCAGTTCAGTGTCTCAGCCCAGCGACACCAGAGGCACCTGAGTCACCTCTCTAACTCCCCGCTCCTCAGGAGGCCTCTCAGACAGTCAGCCCCATGAAGAGGAAGTGCTGCCACATAGATTGCTGCAGAAAGATCATCAAGATGGAGTCCACGGACGAGAACAAGGACAGGTTGTCGACAAGCTCCCCTGAGCAGCCTAGGCCCAGCACTTCCAAGGCCATCTCACCTTCCCATCCGGATGGGACTTCCAGCACTGAGAGCACCATCCCTGAAAAAGAGACGCCCCTGCCCAACAACAACCATGTGACCAGTGATGCAGGGGAAACAGGTAAGAGGGTTAGGCAGGGGAATACCTGTGTAGGACCGTCATACTGCCCTCAGACATCTGGAGCACCCCAGGCCCCAGCTCCTCATTCCGGTCCCACCTGGACACTCAAAGCCACCAGGACTCCCGTGTCTGAGTTGCTCTGAGTAGCCACTGAGTATGGCACCATAGTTTACCCTGCACTTTGCTATGGTTCCAGTGTGAGGCACCCGAGGGGCCTTAGCTCTGCCTCCTTCCCTCCAAAACTGCCAGTGCCAATCTCTGCACTCTGGGGACATAAACACTCCATCTCCTCCTAACGCACACAGGACAGGGCATCCATCATCCCCAGCCCCAATGGCTTACAAGGATTCTCCTGGCTGTCTCACCCCAGCCAGTGGACATCCCAGGAAGGATTTAACGCTGCCTCCCCCTGTCCATTTCAGAGGAGCGAATCGTAGTGATCAGCAGCTCAGAGGACTCAGATGCTGAGAATCTGGTGAGTAACTCGGAGTTCAGCCTAGGACTTCTGCCTCCCCTTGTTCAAGGTCCCAAAGGCCACAGCCACAGCAGGTGACTCTCAGGCTCACCTGGCAGCTGGGAAGTTCCCAGCAAGGCAATAAAGCCTAAGTCATAGCCAGGACCGTCTGCAGGCACTAGCTGCGTGCTTATTGCATCCTGGTCCTCTTCCTGCACCAGGCAAGAACACCTCTGCGATGCTTACTGGGCTGCTTGCTCCAGGCCTTGGCTATCCTCTGTAATATCCAAAGCCCTTCTCTAGAGCTTCCTTGTGTATTTTCTATCTGCCAAGTACTCCATGAGGAAAGCTGGACAAGAGTTCATTCCCAGGCATCATGGTGACACACACCTTTAATTCCGACACTTGGGCGGCAGAGGCAGGTATGGATCTCTGCGAGTTCAAGGCCAGCCTGGTCTATAGAGTGAGTTCCAGGAAACCCAGGGCTGTGTAGAGGGATTCTGATTGGAAAGCAACCACAGAGTCGGTCAGTGAAGGTTAGTGATAGGTAGAGTGCGCCCATGGGTAGCAAACAATGGACAAGGGATGCCTTGTTTACTTTTCTGTTGCTGCAGAGAGACACCGATGCAAAGGCATCTTAGAGTAGAGAGAGCTTGTTTGGCTTTGTAGTTTTAGAGGGTCAGTCTATGCTCATCATGACAGGGAGCTTAGCATCAGGCAGCAGGCATCGTGCTGGTGCCGGACCCGGAGCCAGAGCCAGAGCCAAGAACTCACGTCTGACCCACAAACACAAGTTACAGAGAGAGCTGCTAACTGGGAATGACATAGACTTTTGAAACCTCAAAGTCCACTCCCAGTGACCCACCTAACTCCAACAAGGCCACACCTCCTAATCCTTTCCAAACAGCTCCACCGACTAGAGTCCAAGGATTCAAACATATGAGCTTATGGGGAACATCCTCATTCACACCACCAGAGAAGCCCTATGCAAGATCTTACCTCATATTAGAAAACTTCTTTGAAGGCGTCTTATAATGAAACCAGTGACTCTTCTGTATCTGGAGGCATGCATGTCATCAGAAACTAGGCTGTTAAGTGTCCAGGGAAAGCAGAGCATGAGAAGAGTAAGAGGTTAGACTGGAGGTCCCTATGGTCCCCAAGCTCACAGTCTGAGATCCTGTATTGGAGAGTGTACAGAACCCTCTTTACCAGCACACATCTCCCTGCTGAGCGCCTGAAGACCCTCCCACCTATGTTGGACCCCACCCCACCCCAGCAGGACCCGTAGTCTACACCAAGGTACCTGCCACCCACCGGGTTGGTCTTCCCGTCATCCTACTGAGCAATCTCTGACTGATTCTTCCAGCCAGCCGACCACTTGCCAGAAGTGTGCTGCTGTTCTCAGATCCGCATTTTCTCACACAAAGCAAGGAGAGCCACCCACCTTCATCACACCCTTGGGAGCCTGTCCAAGGGGTATTGTACCCTGACACAGGCCTCCTCTTACAGTTCAGGCCACCACACCTGCTAGATAGGGCTTTCCAGGCATCCTGCTAATGCCCATACACAGATGCCATATGCCATATCAACACATTCTGCTCGATGCACAGAACCTTCCAGTCCCTTCGATACTCCCTCCGGGGCTCCACTGGTCTTCACTAGTGACTTTGCAATTTACTTTTTCTCCCTTACTTTTCCATGGCTTCTCAGACCAATGCTTCTTCCATGGGTGGTGCTCAGGAAGCAGGTCCTCACCCCAGAGATTCTAACCAAGCCCCCCTGAAGAATCCCCAAGTTCAAGGCCCTCCTCGACGTCTTTGAAACTTTATTACCACCACTCTACCCAACCAAGAGGTCACATCTCTACCAGTCCAGGCCTGGGCCCTCTCTCAGACGGGTCTCTGAGAACCTGAGTTCTTCCCTCCTCCATGGCTGCTTGCCACCCCGTCCCACTCTGCAATCTTATGGCCAGACATCCCTGTCCACGAATGTAGAGATTCTGTCCATCCCAAAGCCTGGCAGGTATGACCGCTCAATAAATACTTTTAAATAATCTCCATTGTGAACTCTTTTTCCTAAGGCCATCAGATCCCGTGTAGGGTCTTCCCAGCGGGGCTTTGTCTTCTCCCTGCATGAAACTCAGCTCTTCTCAGGGGAAGACCATGGCTCTCTTCCCTCCACACTCTGAACATCCAAAGTGGAAGGCAGGGGAAGACCTGTACTGTCATTGTCCATCACTGGTGGCTTTGACGTCTTTGTCTCAGATATCTGTCTATCCACCTCCCCTCTCATGGAGGAAAGATAGGACCACCTGCCCCATCCCCTAGAATCCCTCCTTCCCTTCATGTCTTGCTTTCTTCCTGGTTGATTTCAACACCCACCATCTGACCTCCGCTTCTTGACAACTCTGGCAGCCAACCGTATGGCCACACCACGTGCCTCCACACTGTCTCTAAATGGACTGCTCTGACTCAGACCACAGTCTCATGTTCCCTGGGCTCTCAGATCTACCATCACCTCCTACCAGCTCTTCCTTGTTCAACCATTATCTTACGGAGATCTGCTGGCAGAAACAACCACAGAAGAGTCGGGGATTCTTCAGGGAGTCTCTTCCCTGTTGACTCTCTGCTGCCCCCTGGAGACATGTTAGAGAAAAGCCACACAGGAAGGCAAAGAACTAAGGACTTCTGGTCATATCCTGTTGTCGTTTGGCTCCTCGGGGATACTTCTTCTCTGAGCTTTCTCCTGATCCTCCCTCTAACCTGTTGACTGTACCTTCTGCTCCTGGGAGGACACAGAAGCCCTTTTGGCGGTGTGGGAATGAGCATCTGTTACCTAATTACAGATCTGCCTGCTGTTGGCACTTTGCTTCATCTGCCACTTCTGCCTGGTTGGAGGGGAAGTCTGTCTGCCTCTAAGACCCACTACTGAGTCCTGGCCCAGCCCTTGCCGGGTGAGAAGCCTCACTCTATCTCCTGCTCACCCCCTGTGTCTTCTGATTCATCCACTTCTTTCTGCATCTCCATACCATGTCTACACTGCCGGCGCCAGGGAAGCTCCAGGCCTCTCAGCACCATGGTCCTAGATAGTCCACAGCATTCTTGACTGGGCTGGCTTCTCCCAGAAGTCCATTTCTCTTTGCATTTCTGGCTGCTCCATTCCAGGTCTCCTTGATCTTGTAAAGGTTAGCATTCTGGCTTTGGTTCTGGACCCTCTTCCCCCTGTACTGTGTACAGTCTCTGGGTAAGGGCAGCCCACTCTAACTAGTTGCTAGAAGTAGCTGATGCCCGTGCTTGCTCCTGCCTGCTAGACCAGATTGACAGGGCCTTCCAGCAGCTTTGCCTAAAGCCCCGTGTGCACTGTGCACATTCTCTCTGTCTCCCCCTTGGATTATCACTCTGCCCTCTGCAGAGGTGCATTGCTGAGGGTAGGGTACCCCTTATTTCTCACCCGTAGCCAAAATTCTTGCCTTTCTGTTGCCTACGTTCTTCTGTTACCTGGACATTTCTTTCTATCTAATCATCATCTTTGATAATGTTCACACTCCTGGCCCTGGATGGAATTGGAAACCTACGAAGGAACAGTGGAGAATAGTATTCCAGTGGTTTCCCTGGACATTGTGCATGGTTGAGCTCAGGAGATGCCACAAGCAACGTAGCAGATGGGGAGAGGAAGATGAGATCCATCTCCACCATCAGTGGGCTATCAGGATCACCAAGGGAGGAGGGAGATACACATTTTGGGTTAGGAAGAGGTGACCATTACTCACTGTGCAGAACAAGCTGGGGTTGGGGGACAGAAGAGTCCACTGCTTTAGTCTATATATGTAAAAACTGTCCATAAGAGAAGTCCCAAATTGAACAATATACTAAACCCTTCATGCCTTTCCCTCCTGTCTTCCAGGAGACCCTTCCAAACCCCTGAAGCACTATAGCACGCCTCCCTGCAAATCTCCACTTTGCAGTTTAGAGGAACAGAGAGCACTCCAGGGTACCCATCCCTATGTCCTCTCTGTAGGACCTTTGTCTTGCTTTGTAATGAGGGGCCATTCTATAGTACTGGCCTGCTGAAGTGCCACCTTTTCCAAACGAGACAGTAAGGATAGGCCTCAGCGTGGCCTGCATCAATGTCGGTTACAAGACTCCCCTGTCCTAGGGGAGAGACGGCACAAGGCGGAGTGTTTTAGAAGAGCTCACTCTTGCTAGATGAGGCAGCAGGGTCTCAGATTTGGAGAGAAGGCAAGTCCTAGTCTTTTGTGGAGTCCACGGGAGAAAAGCTGTACGTAAGCCCTGGAAAGATGGGCAGGCACCTAGCCAGGGCTGAAGAGTCTCACAGCAGAAGAGAGAGGTATTCTCATCCATTTTTGTGACAGATGACCAGAGACCTTGACAGTATCAGGACCAAGCAGGAATGGAGGCAGCCCGTGGTAGACCCAGCAAGGGTGATTGGCACAGGAAGGGAGGCCCATGAATCTCTGGTGCTGAGATGCCACCATGCTACCGATGAGTGTGCAGATCAGAGTCAGGAGCTTGGCAGAGAAGGTAGGAACTGCTTGCCCAAGAGCAGAGCTGCGTGCAGGAGGGCTGCAGCAGCAGGCAGGAGGGTCCTAGCTGCCAGTTACGTGGCCTACTTTGCTAATATCTGTGCCTTGTCTCCAAGGCCTTCAAGACTGCAAGAGCTAGGACCTTGTGTCTTTAAACCCCAGAGACACATGTGTCTTACTAAACTGAGCCCAGCTATGGCTGATGCTTAGGCTTGAGAAAGTTCTTCAGGACCACAACTCTTGCTGATCATCGATGGAAGATTCTATATGGCTCCCCAAACTAAATGCCAGCTTCCCAAAAGGAGTTGACTTTTATCTGTTCAGTTTATCGTCAAACGTGGAATGAATGCCTGTGTAGACCAGAGGTTCTCAGGCCCAGCTGTGCAGTGAGGACTTGAAGCAACAGCACATTGCTGGATCCCACCCCCACAGGTTCTAAGTGAACTGTCCCATGAACCTCCTGGACTTCCTAGGCTTCTCAGGCCTCGCCAAAGTCAAGCACCACTGAACTGGGGGACTCGGTTGCATGTCTGTGTGAGAGGAATGTTCATTTGTTTTGAGGGAAGTGACATTTATGTTAGTGGATGGGATACAGGAAGGACAAGAAAGGCTAGCTCTCACCTCCATGGGGGAACAGGGAAGGGAAGGGGAGGGTAGGGAAGGGAAGGGGGAGGGAGGGGGGAGGGGGGAAGGAGGGAGGGAAGGGAAGGGAAGGAAGGGAAGGGAGGGGAGCTTATGGCCCACCATGACACATAAGTGCCCCATTCCATTCCTTGGTCTCTCATCATCTCACTCCACAATTTTTTGTTTTGTGTGTGTGTGTGTGTGTGTGTGTGTGTGTGTGTGTGTGTGTGTGTGTGTTGTTGTTGTTGTTTAATTCTTTGGCCTTCTCTTTGCTGGTCTCACCCCTGCCTGCCTGAGAATTCTCTTTTCTCAGCCCTGTTCTCTTCTGCCTCCACTTCTCTTTCCCATTTTCAGTCTCTCTTCTTCCTTTCTTCTCTCCCTCTGTTCTCCCTCCCTCCCTCCTTTCTTTTCTCCCTCCCTCCTTCTCCACACCCAGCTATTCTGATATTTGGAATAAAATGGAGAAGTGAGGGCTTCTGGTGTGACCAGAGCCTCCCTTGCTGAGCTAGGAGGGTAAGATGCTGATCCAGACGCCCTGTGCACCCTTCCTATAGACTCTTGTCTTTAGAAATGTCTTGCTTAAGTGCTGCATTACTGCCAAGCTGGTTTCAGATTTAAGAGAAGGGGCGAATAAGGAGTTTACAGCTGCCTAGCTTAAATGCATGGTGTTGCAGTGAGACCAGCCTCTGCCACAGTGCTTGGCAGTTCCTGGGGGCAGGGCAAGGGGCGGGGGCTGTGTCCAGGCTAAAAGAGGGACCCTGCCTTTCCTCCAGCCACAGTTCAGAGGAAAGGGGGCATCCTGTTAGGGACGCACCCACAGGTTCCCTCAGAGAAGGTTCCCCCGCTGTAAGGGATGTGGTGTGACAATGGAGGCAGTAGTCAGAAGGTAGAGCGTGTGGTGCTCCAGGTGTCTTGCTCTGAAGACTGCCTTCAAGGCCTGAAGGGACATGGTCAGAAGCAAAGAGTCAGATGGAAGCCCCTGGGCCACAAAGGAGCTTTTGTATAATGTGAGTAAGGGCCACAAAGGAGCTTTTGCAGTGAGTGAGAAGGAAGACCAAGGAAGACGCAGGCCCTGTGTCATGTCACTGGTAGAAGAATTGACTGGGCCAGTGAGGCAGCTCTTCAGCCTCTGGCAAGGGTGAACCTAGACCAGAGAAGGACATAGTCAGGGTGGCTCAGCTCTGCCTACCAGTCCAAGTGTGAGGACAGACACTGGGAGTCTAATGACAGAAACCCAGAGTGATAGTACGGACCCTGGAGGAGGCCACAGACAGAAAATGACCAGAATTCTCCCATGGGGAAGAGAACAGTCTACAGCTCTGAGCTCGAAACCAGGAAGATGCCTTCAGAAAGGTCCTCACAGAGAAGGAGAAGCAATGAGAAGAGTCTGGGTGAAGATAGGCTGGGAGGAAGTTGGTGTAAGTGGAATGAAAAGCAGCCTCCTTTAGGAAGCCCAGCCACGGTTAGTTTTCTAGGGAGCAGCATGACTTCTCTTGGCTGACGGCTTGTGGAAAGCAAGTGTTTTGGAAGGGTGGGTGATAAATGCCGTGGCCACTTATTTCAGGTTACAGCTTGTAGTCCGTCGTCCAGGGAAGTCAGGACAGGAACTCAAGGCAGGAACTGATTCAGAATCTATGGAAGAGGACTTTTTGCTGGCTTGCTGCTCCTCCTGGCTTGCTTAGCCTGCTTTCTTATACACCAAAGGACCATCTGCCCAGGGTGGCACCGCGCACAGTGGGCTTCGCCCCTCTATATCAGTCACTAGTTAAGAAGGGAGGCATTCTCCCACATCTCCCCTTATAAGATAACTCCAGCTTGTGTCAAGTTAACAAAAAACACAGTTAGGGCAGCAGGGATGTTAACTTTCTCTGCAGCCAGAGGTGTTCTGCAGAAGCCACAGCCCCGGGTCATAACCCCATTGACAACCAGAGCAATCTATAGAAGACAGACCTGGGGCCTGATCTGGGCTTTTCCCCAGCTGGCCCAGTGACACTGGCCTTCTCTTCCTCGTGGGCCATGGCTAATATCCAGAAGTGGAGTTCGTAGGACACTCATCCGCTGTGCTGATAAGTAACTCTGTTAGTTATCCTCAGAGGTCTACCCTGTCTGTAGCCAATCCACACCCCAACCCTGCTCCTTGGGAAAATCTCAGGTAGAGAGCACCCTTCCCATCCTTGAGGGCTTTGAAATGCTGTTCCAGCCAGGACATCCTGGATGCTGGAGAGCAGGGCCTTACTGCAAGCCTGGGGTGGGTCCCAGAGCTCCAGTCCTCCTTGTGCAGCTGAGATAGGAATAACTCAAGGATCTGAGTCTCTGAGCTACTCCCTCCAGGGCCGTCTCCCAGGCAGGGGATGTGTGCCCACCTAGATGTGGACTTCAGGAGGCCAAGCAACCCTTGCCTTCCCTGTAATGTAAGATGTCATGGGTCAGGCTGTCTTTGAGGACAAGGAAAGATAGGCTCCTCCCCTTTCCAAAGAATCACCTGGGGTTGCTGATGAGGCCCCTTTCTCTTGTCTCCATTTGTGCTGTTAGTTTCTTCTGAGTCTTCTCAGAGAGATGAAATTAGTAGCAGATATCTCAGGCCTTGCCCACCAGAGTCGTTGGCCCCTTCCCTGAGCCTCTGCAAGCAGGCACAACATGTCCCGTCCCACCCCATCTCACACTTTCACGAACTTGTGTCAACAGTTTATAGATTCATACCTCTCACGTACACACCTGTATACACTCATGTTCCCCAGCACGGTCTTACCCTTTCACACCTCCCTTCCTAAGCTGTGTACCCTGGCTCATGTGTGTGACCCTTGCTTACATGGGACACATCCAGTTCACACCTGCATACACAGTTGTGCATTCCCACTAGTCTGCCCTCTCCTGTGCACAGCGGGTAACACCCCCACAGCTACCTGTGTGCACACTTGCTCCAGAGCGCAGACTCACCTAGCCTTGGACTTTCAAGGCCTCGGAACTCCTGACCTGTTGGCTTCTTTGTGTTGCAGCCCTCCCACGAGCTGGACGACAGCAGCAGTGAGTCCAGTAGCATCCGGCTGGAGGGCCCCAATTCCCTCAAGGCCTTGGATGAGAGCCTTGCTGAACCCCACTTAGAAGACAGGACCCTGGTTTTCTTCGACCTCAAGATTGACAATGAAAGTGGGTTCCCTGAGACCTACCCTGCCTCTTCTTAGCTTAGTCTCTGAGTCCCCAGGGAAAAGACAGGTAGAACCACGTCTAAGGCTCCAGCCATCCCCTAGTCAGCCATGACAGCCAGGTGGACAGAACTGGGATGCCAAGTGTTGCCATATCTGCAGTGGAACCTGGACATGGGAGGGAGATATATAACTCCACAGATTCACCTCTGACAAAACCTTTGTGGAGAGACCGGGAACAGTGGATAGGCCATTGTTGACAAGTAATCCACTCTTGACTTTTGGCTATAAACACACATTTCCCAGAACAGGGCCCAGCCCACCAGCAGATACATAAGGAGGCCTGAATAACCCAGGTCACAGAGAGTTGTGACTCCTTCTGGAAGTCCCTAGTCTTCCTCTCTGTCTGGCCTCTCAGCTTTGGCCCTTTACTCTGGTCAGCAGTTATGGGCCCGGTATTGGAAGTAGCCCAGCCAGCCAGAATCATTAGATACTTCCATAGCACAGAAAAACCATCTTTGGGCTTCAGGAGGAGACTGTGGGCCATGCTCTTAAGGGGTGCAGCCCAGGGCTCCAATCCAGCAGGGACAGATGGGGTTGGAGGTGGGAACAGAATAGAAGGCCGATAAGAAATACTATGGGGTCTCTGTGGGAGGTGGAGGTTGAGGAAATAGAAAATGGGCAGAACTCTAAAGGTTGGGCAAACTCCAGGGCAGGAGAGATAGGAAAAGCCAGCTGTGGGACAGGTGAGCCCCCCCTACCCCCATCAGAGCCAGGCAAGGGCTACATATGGAAGATACTTGGTTCCTGCCAGCAGGCTTCCAGGTGGGATTTCTAGACAGCGAGTCAGCAGCCCCGATCCCTTGCACCCACCCCAGTGAACCCTCCTGAACCCTGAAACCTCACCCTATCCTTCTTTCCTGCCTAGCCCAGAAAATTAGCCAACTGGCTGCGGTGAACCGGGAAAGCAAGTTCCGTGTGCTCATCCAGCCCGAGGCCTTCAGCGTCTACTCTAAGGCCGTCTCCCTGGAGTCCGGGCTGCAGCACTTCCTCAGCTTCCTCAACTCCATGCACCGTCCCCTCTTGGCATGTCCTAGGCTGTGGGGACCCGGACTCCCCATCTTCTTCCAGGCCCTGAACGACATTAACAAGCTGTGGGAATTCCAGGACTCCATCTCGGGGTTCTTGGCTGTGTTGCCCCTCATCCGGGAACGTATACCCAGCGCCCGCAGCTTCAAACTTAGGAACCTAGCGAAGACCTACCTGGCGAGAAACATGAGCGAACGGAGTGCCTTGGCTGCTGTGCTGGCCATGAGAGATCTGTGCTGCCTCCTTGAGGTCTCCCCAGGTCTGCAGCTGGCCCAGCATATCTACTCCTTCAGTAGCTTACAGTGCTTTGCTTCCCTGCAGCCCCTAATTCAGGCACAGGTCCTGCCCCAGCCTGAGGCCCGCCTGCTGGCCCTCCACAATGTGAGCTTCCTAGAATTGCTGACCGCATACCGCAGCAACCGGCAAGAGGGCTTGAAGAAGTATGTCCACTATCTGAGCCTGCAGACCACCCCCTCGTCAGCTTCCACCCAGATTGCCCAGTTCCTGCAGGCTCTGAGCGCCTACATGGATGGACAGTTGGAAGGGCACGTCCCTGCTGGGGCAGAAGGCACTGCTCTTTCTCTCTCTGGCAGAGCTGAAAATAAGGGATGCCTGGCCTAGCCGCTCAGCACAGAGGGAGGGCCATTTCTGAGCCAGGCCCCACCCTTCACTACATTCCCAGGTCCGTCATTTAGTTCAGAACAGGTGTCCTTTCTCTGGGACCAAACTCAATTTTCTCTAAAGTCCCTGCAGCAGACACGAAAGGTACCCCAGGCCTAGATCTCCCTTTCAGAAGCCAGAACCAGGAAGGGTTGCATAAAGAAGGCATGATTTCTGGGCTCCCAAGGCCCCCAGTCACCACCTACCACTACCACGGTGGCCTTGCAGCTCTCCCTGGATGCTCAATCCGTGTCCCAAGTGACCTGCTGATAGCCCACAGACAATACTTTAAGGTGGTACCGACCGCTATACCAGCAGCCCCATGAGCACTCAAAGTGCCTTTTGAACCAAATCGCCCTCGCGAATTTGGGTTCTCTCAGCCCCAACTGACCAGAGGCCAACTGCGTTCAGTTCTATTTTTCTTAAAGTACTTTTGTTCTAAAGGGGCCTTGCAGCAGCAGAAAGTCAGGAACTGTTGATCCACCCATGCCCGTTTTTAGTCCTTGGTTCATCAAGCCACCAGACTCCTCCCTGCACTCAGCCCTTCCAAGGGGCATCTGTGGAGCACGGGCACCTCAAGCTTGGGACGGCGAACCCATGGGCTTTACCAAAGGTCTCCGGAATCTCTGGAGCAGGGCCTGTAGTGTTAACACGTTCTCTGGGTGGTTCTGTATGCTCAATTCTGAGCATGACTGTTGCCTCAGACCACACAAGGGCAGCAGAGAAAGGCCCTGGCCTTGCACATTGAGGATGATTAGGAAAGGGCCAGAACCCCAGTGTTCTCTGAGGTGAGCTGGCTGACCTGCGGCGTTATCTCAGCCCCCACACAGCCAGCCCTGCCATTCTGGACTTTCAGGGTCAGACAGCAGGTTCACTGGGACAACAGGTAACTTGGAGCCCAGCTCTCATTTTGAGCCATTGGTCCCTGGCCGCATGGCCATCGTGGAGGTCAGTTGTTCCCTGCGGTTGCTGAGCTGCTGCTGTCCTCCTCACCCTGACCCACTCTTGGTTGCTCCTACGGTGTTTTCCACGTAGCCCAGAGTGCCAGTGTTTGCATCTTGAGGCCTCCACTTTCATATGGGTGATGTCTGCGTGCCCACACCTCTGACTCATCCTGTGGGTGTTCTAAGGAGGTGTTTTCTCAACCTTCCCAATGCTTCGACCCTTTAATACTCTTGTTGCGGTGGCCCCCAACCATAAAATGATTTTGTTGCTACTTCATAACTGTAATTTTGCTACTGTCCATGAACTGTAATGAAAGCATCTAGTATGGAGACTATCTGATACGCGACCCCTGTGAAAGGGTTGTTTGACTCCCAGATGGATCAACAGCAGGCTGAGGACTGCTGCTCTAAGGCATTCTGCAGACGCTCATTCCTACCACAGTAAGGCTGAACTCTGGAAACTATGCATTAGAGCTCTGGTTCTGTGTGGGGATAAGGGTGGGAGGGGAAAGGAGTTTGAGACCCTCGCCTGGCTGTACTGACAAGGCAGTGCGGGGCCGTGTCTCATACCTTGCCCTTGTCCTATCCCTGAACTAAACAGGGCCCACTGAGTCCCTGCCTCACTAGGTTGCTTGTCTTCAGCTGCTGATAGATGAGTGACAGAAGGAAGCCCCGCCCTGTCACTGCTGTCACAGCCTTTAGTAAACATGTGAATCCTGAAACCCTAGCTCTTCTCATCCCTCCTTCCCTAGAGGAGCCTTTGAAGTGCCTTTTTTTCTGGGGACAAAAGGCTCTCCCAGGCATGGGTGAGCAGGTAATTGCCCAACTCAGCTTTGGGAAAAGTCTTTCAGAGTGGCAGAGCTGAGCATCTCCTTGTTCAGAGCTAAGGACATGAATCCTCTATTTCAAGTAGGGAAGCCTAGGTGGACTTCCCTCAGGGTGGTTTCCAAAAGGGAGAGGCATCAACTTCAAGGATTGCCTCCCAAGATAGTCACGAACCAGAGACCAGGACCTGCAGGGTCCTCCCCCATTTTCAAGTTTCTGGAGCTGGCAATAAAATCCTATAAATTGAAAATGAGGAGCAGCGTAGGAAATTGGCAATGTGTGGTCCCTCTGTTGTCTTTGATATCCTGGATGGAGCTTAGCTCACAACTTTCAAAGCTTCAGTGCACAGCATACTAGGGGATCAGTTCCTGGGCTGGGTGAGCTGCCAGGCTTGTTCAGCACCACTGTACCCACTTCCTGTCCCAGATGCCCAAGTTCCACTTCCAGAGCTTTAGTCTCTCAGCTTGACCTTTCGACCAAAATATATCGAAGTTTAGCTGCGTGTGCCACATTTTACATTTTTGTCAAGATTTACCCACAGACACACCAACCAACACCTTATTGGTCTGGGAGTTGGGATTCAGTTTTTGGTAGATTGTGGCCCTGATCTGGTACTCCTAACTCCCTGGTCCTCAGGCAGCTCCTCTGTAAAGTGAGGTAATGTATGTTATATTTTTACTTCATGAGATCTTTGCTGGAATTAACAAGAAGAGTAGTGCATGTGACTTAAGGTCTTATTTTATAGACAAATAAGATGAGAGTTACCATGTTTTAAGAAAACGAACACCAAGTCTTAGCATTTTAACAATATGACACGCTGTGTTGGGGGGCGGGGGAGGCATCTAGATCTATGGGAGGGAGCCAAGAGTCAGGCACCACTACATCATAGTAAAGGAGCAGCTCTGTTCCTGACATACCCAGTGGGACAAGGACCTGAAGTAAGGTCAGGCTTCCTGGGGCTGCTTGGCTCATTCCTGCCCCAGCCCCTCTTTTGGGAACAAAGGCTAGCTCATGCCCTTGTGGATGTCCCTTGAAGGTCTGCTTTAGCCTAGCCCCAACCGTGTTTCTCTATCCTGCACTACACCGAATGCTACTCAGGTGCCTGCTCTGCCACCCTGGACCAAACTCCATTTCACCTTCAAAGTTTAACCTTGATCCTGTCCCTCTCAGCAGATCCCCTAGGTCTTCTGAGACTCCCTGTCAACACCCTAGGTTTGTCTGGTTCCCCCGCATTCTGGGTTTCTGCCTCTTTTTTTTTCTCTCTATTAAGGGCACAGCTAATTAGTGTGGACTCCCTGGCTGTGGCACTCTAGCCGTTAAGTCAGGACTCTGAACCATCCCAGGTAGAAGAGGCACCAAGCTCACACTACTCCCAGCTTCTGTCAGCAGAGGGCGCCACAGCCCACATGTCTGACTAGAGGTTTGTCAGACCATTGTGCACAGCTCTGCTGGGGTTGGTGGCCTAGACATATTGTATCCCAGCCCTTTGTAATGTGTTGGGCATTCTTCCGGGACTACAGGAGACAGCTTTAGGTAGCTGACCCATGGAGAACAATTTTCAAACGTTGAACTCTTTATATTTATTTGAACACCTATCAAGAACAATTTTACCAATCTCGCTGATTTCTGAGGTACAGTAGCTCAGAATGCCACTAATTTGGAATTCTTCAAAGACCTGCTTATCATCACCGTTAAGTAACTATAAGCCCAGCAGGGACACAGGCACAGCAAACCTGTAAATGTGGAAGCGTTTGGGAAATGTTGGATAATCAGTGAAATTAGGACGAGGACCATGGGAGAGTGAAAGCTGAGCCAGGTTAGGGCCCAGGTTAGAACTGGGGTGGGGTGCGTGGGTTCAGCTGAGGGTAAATGGTAAGGTGTGGGGTTAGATTAGACTCAGGGTCGCGTCTACAGAGAAGATCAGGAATCCCGGGAAAATCTGGGCCACTCACTCTTTACTCTCCAGCTGTAGCGTTAGCAATGAAGGAGTGAGTCCCTGAAGCTTCTGAGGAACTTCTGTTCGCATGGCACCCCAAAGCCCTATCCATTTCTTGGACCAGCTTTTAGAAGCATCTAGAAAGCCCTCTGCTGCAGCTCTTTGAACCCCAGTGGGGCCAAGTCCACCAATCACAGGAAAGACTGAGCCATATGCCGATCTCTCTAGGGGGCAAGAGTCAGTACATCAGGCGCCATCTTGGTGCATAGTCTCCCAGCTATCATACTAGGAGGGAGACTGCTGCCCGACCACATGACTTCACCACCGGAGCAAGTGGCTTCAACGCCTCCTCCCAGCTACACTAACTATTTCATCACGCCTTCGTCTTCATCCTACCAGTGAACACAGGGACCTGCAAAGCCGATATCTTGCTCAAGGTCAGCTCTCTGACCTATGCCGGCAGAAGAAGAATTGGCTCCACAGGGAGCCGATGCCTAGGCCACCCCACCAGATATCTGACCTTGTGCTTCGGGGCGGGGGGCAGTTTCCTGTCTCCTTACAGTGGCATCCTGATTGCCCAATCTCTGGTGGCGAGAAATGGAGGCCCTCGAAGCTCCTGTCTCCCTTAACCTGGCCCACTGCTCAAGCTTGCCCTAATGTTTTTGAATTTTAGGGCAGCGTCTCTCAATATCTTTTTGTTATATTACTCCACTCCTTAAAGGATCTTTTGAAATAATTTGGTCCTATTTTCACATTCCTCCCAGTTGTGTGTTAATGCCAGTTATGCCGGGGCCTTCTCTGGGACGTTTTCGATTTGTGCCTCTAGAAGGAGTGTTTTTGTTCATTCACAGCTGTACCTATGCAACGCAGCTGTTTGGAGAGTGAGAAATCAGAGTGGTGATTTCTGTAAAGTTGTCAGCTGTCCGCCAGGGATAGTTTCCCTCCCCTAGGAGTGGGGGTGCTGCCTTTGTTGAGGATGTACAGTTTCTGGGGAGGCCCCACCTCCAGTCACAGTGCAAGTTGGAACTGGTCATGGCGTGAGTGCTGAGCCTGCTGTCGGGTGGGGACATATGGAAAGCAATGAAAGACGATATGGGTGAGATCTCTGAGGATACGTTCCCCCTCAGAGTAGTCACGGTCCTAGTCATACAGGAGGGCCAGGCTGAGGCTGGGATCACACAAAAACTGGGGCTCCAGACTGGTAGGCAGGACCATCATTAGCTTTTGTCTCTGAACCCAGATGTCAGCTCCAGATCCACTGGGCCTAAATGACAAAGATGCCTGTGAAGAGAAGGATCTAGAATTTCCACTCACTCTCCCCCATCATTCACACACGCGCACGCACGCGCGAAATTTGAAAGTCTCTATCCAACCATAAAAAATGATTGTTGTCAAGTGAGGGGGAAAATTCCTTCAGTCTTGGCTTGGGGAACTTCTTTAAACTCAGCTCAAAGGAATTCTCTCTTGGACCAACTGCCTAGAGTACAATGCAATTCATACATCTTATAAATATCCTCAGCTTGATAGCCAGATTGATTACAAAAACCAGCTAGCTAAGCATAGAGAATTTCCGAAGAGCCAGCCAGTAAGACCAGCGTGATGAGACCAGGAAAAAAAAAAAAGGTTGTTTACCTGATTATCTAAAACTGCACTCATTGCAAATTAAGCGTGATAATAAACTAAAAATCTAACTCCTAAGAATTAAGCAAGTACTAACCTTTAGCCAATCAGCTAAAGAGCACACACAATGAGAATCCACCTCTCTTCTCAATAGTGTCAGCCTGTGTGCTGACAACACCCCCCAGTACAGGCTTTTGCCCCTAATACCCTCCACTCTCTTACTCCCTCTCTTCTTATTGTCCCCTCTTGCCTGATTCCAGTCCATTCTGAATTTAGGTTCTATCCCACCTTTCCAAGCCCCCTCGACGATGTCCTTTACCTTGATGGGGTCACCTCCTGGGTGGCAGGCTGAAGGGATTTATAGCAGTCCCCGCCTCCTTCTGGCCCCCGCCTGGTTAGTAGACAGCCATCTGTAGGAAGGTCACTTTCTCACAGTGCTGCAGACTTGTGGGTTGGATAGAGCCCCGCCCCCTTACACACATCAGAGCAAATAAATACATCAAGTTTGCAGCTGGGTCTGGAGATAAGGACTGAGGGAGATGAGGCTCAAATGCTCACACAATGGCTACACGGGAGTTTCCCCTTTGCTGTCTTTCCAGAAAGGCTCATTTGGGGCGTTTGAAAATGGGCTGTGCCTGGGGATTGGTTGTCTCTTGGGGAGGGTCTAGGCCGAGGGACTCTCCTCAACTTGGATTTTTGTAGAGACTGACCTGAAGAAAGAGGGACTCTGTTCAGGTCAAAAGATAGGAGGAATACTTAGCGCAAGAGGGGGAAACTGAGTCTGAGAAGGGAGAGAGATTTCTCCAAAGCTTCACAGGGGTTCAGCAGGAAGCTCAACCTGTGAAGCCTTGATCTTCCCTGATGGTGAACCATGCTTGGCCATCCCCAGGATGAAATCACTGGAGCTGACCTAGCCTGGTTGTAGAACTGGGGTGGTCTGTGAAGCCTGCCTGCCTGCCTGCCTGCCTGCCTGCCTGCCTGCCTTCCTTCTTATCACATCTTTCTCAGGCAGCAGCCTGACTGCAGTGATCCTCCATGAGGTCCAATGTTGGAGACCCCTCTAGGTCTCCAACGGGAGAGTTTAACTGTCTTTCTTGGTGGCTGTGATCATGTCTCCTGTCCTGATGCTCTTGAACTTTGGAGGGTTGATGTGGGGACCTTAAGAAAGGCTACCTTCAGAGGCACCTTTCCTCACCCCTGCAAAGGCCTCATCTGTACAGGGTGCCCCAAGTAGAGGGCTTACACTTGGCCACGAAGCTCAGCACATCTCTGATGTGGACTGGCCCTGGAGAGCAGGTGACTCAGAGCCATCATATGCTGTGCCTCTTCCAACCTCCTTTGCTGCTCTGTGTCCCCCCTCCGATGTCTCCCCTCTACTATAGGACATGAACCAGAGATAGGGGACCCCAGGCCTCCCGATGCTTGGTGACACTGGGGACTCTTTCAGCCTGTCACCACAGCTCCACAGTACCCTTCATGCCACCTCTCTCCTGATCCCCTAAGGTGGCCCAGGCCTTACCCAGACTCTCCAAGCTACTAGAACTGTGTGCAGGCACAGAGAGGAAAATGCATACAAGTTTCTGCCCCCTGGCAGTCCTCAGCCCATGCTGATGCCACACTTCCTGGAAGCCAGGTCCCCTTGACTGGAGCTGGGAAGAGCTCTGAGGGGTTGTTCTGCCTGGGAGCTCTCTGGGATGCACACCACTGCCTCGCTCCCTCCTCGCCTGCTCTCCCTTCTTCCCCTTTACTGCTTTCTTCTGGAGTATTCCTTAACCAGCCACCTGCACACAAAACATCAACGGTGCTTCTAGAAAACCAGCTCCAAGAGTAAAGAGAACAGCAAGAGCCTAAGAGAACCAAGAGGGATGTGATGTTGTCCCATCCTTTCATCCGCTCTGAGCTTCAATGGGGCTAGAGGATGGGAAAGAGCTCTGAGGCTGAGGAATAGAGCGGGAGACCCTCTCCCAGGTCCTGCCTTGGGAAGTCTACAGGAGAAGAACTCTGAGCCCCTGTGTACTATAGCCCCTCTCTATGTGCTGTGAAGGTCCAGGCGACAGTGAACTGCCGAGCAGAAGGAGGCATCCCTGTGTCCCCTGCCTTGGTGATGTCCCAATCAAATATTCACCGATCAGATTCTAACCTCTACGAGCATCCCCCCCCCACTGCCTTTGGGACTCTCTATGTCCATAGAGCAATGTGCAGTATTTGTGTGTGTCGGGGGGTGTTGGGGAATTAGCTCCCCAGGTCCAAGTGTTCCAATGACTTCAAGAGATAAAGCATGCTACAATGAGAAGTCAAGAGAAAGGCTGACCCAGCTGAGGACATGAGGGAAGGGATAGGAGACTTTGGGTTTGCTCAGGACAACCTTATTGCTATAACAGCCTGCCTAAGAAGTTCAACTCAATCTGAAAACCAGTTGCTCCTAAGGTTACAGCATCCCAGAAACAGATCTCAGTAATGGTGGCACTTAAAAGACCCTGGGTGCATCTGGTCCACTTTCCTTGTTAGATTTCTGAGGTAGCATAAAGAGACTGAAGGTAGAAGAGACCAGTCTGACCTCTACAGAAGAGACCGTTTATTTCAAAACAGTGAAGGGCAGATATTCTTCTGGGGGAAAGAGGGGCCCTCAAAAAGTATAGGGAATACTTGGACTTCATATAGGAAGATTGGGTAATGGAAAATTAAGTGCAGAGGCCGGGCTGCTATGCAAGCATACAGTTTGCTCTCCTGCTACTGTCTACCCCATTGAGACACACTATCTTGGGGTTATCTCAGTCTATCTCAGAAAAAAATCCTTTCTAGGGCCTACAAATAACAATTTTGAACAGAGCCAGCTAAACTTCACAAGGATTCAATGTTTACAGCTGCGGTACTCTATCTCTTCCGAGGAGAGTAAATGACCAAGGACTGGGAGTATAGTTCACTTGGTTTGCCTAGCAAGCACAAAGTTCCAGTTTTGATCCCCAGCACCTACCTAAACAAGCGTAATCATGGCCCTCCAGGAAGCAGAGGGAGGGGGGTCAGAAATTCAATGTCATCCTTAACTTAGTATAAAATTTGCCAGATGGTGTGTCTTTAATCCCAAAACTTGGGAGGCCAGCCTGGTTTACTGAATGGGCACCAGGACAGCCAGGGCTACACAGAGAAACACTGTCTCAAAAAAAAAAAAAAAAAAAAAAAAAGAGAGAGTTAAAATCCTTAGTATAAAATTTGAGGTCAGAGTCTTAATTAGTTTTTTATCTGTAATAAAACACTATAACCAAGGCAACTTATAGAATAAACAGCTTATTTTGGCCTTAGGTTCCGAAGGGTTCATGTTAGATTTCTGAGGCAACATAGAAAGGCCGTGGGTCTTGACCTCACAGATATTTTCTTTCAAACAGTGAGGGGCTAGCACTTTCTGGTGGGAGAAGGGATGCCTGGGAAGGGGGATGAGGATGCTTGGAGTTTATATAGGAGGGGATGGAAGGGAAGTTAAATAGGGGGCCACATGCTCATCCAGCTCACAGCCTCTGCTTCCTGGAGCCGTGTGTCCAGACAAACAGGACTGTCTCAGCTTGGTCATCAGGCAGTGGTGACAGTGGGTGACTGAGATAGGCATGGCTGTATTTTTAACATAGGCGTGAGGGACTCCATCAAGTCACAGGGGACCAGAAAGTTCCTTGGTCAGGGTCCAGCATGTGTTCAAGGCTTCATTTTGAGAATTAGCATCCATGGTGGCAGACTGGTGGTGGCAGAGGAATGGACAGAAGCTCAGAGGTCACACCTTGAACGGCAAGCAGGAAACAGAGAGGACACTGGGAATGGAGTGAGTCTTTTTGAAACCTCAAAGCATAGCCCCCAGTGACATACTTCCTCCAATAAGGCCACATCTCCTAATTCTCCCCCAATAGCCACCAATCAGAGATCAAGTAATCAAATGCCTAAGACTTGGGGGATAGGGCAGACATCTGATTCAAACCACTGCAGCCAGCCTGGACCGCATGAGACTCTTTCAAACAAAAGCAAAGGTCAGCCAAACAACCAGAAGAATGGAAGCCCAGAAGGGACAGTAGCTAGGAGTGGCAAGCCAAACCCAGTAACATCCTCATGACTTTCTACTTCCTCTAGGTTCTTCTTGTGACCACTGCTGTCTTCTTCCTCTTGTTTGTCAGCCAATGGTGTAATGCCTCTTTTTTCTACCATGGACGGGTGACAAGCTCAGGATGTAAAGTCATGCAGGAACATCTTTGAGCTCATAAACATATCCTGCTCATAAATATACAGTGTCTGCTGCTACCAAAATAGCTTTGGATCCCAGCACAGGCATTTCCTAGAACAGACTCATCCATCCTTTCAGGAATTCTGTGAAAGCAGAGGATCCTCTGGTTGGTATGCCCGTCAAGCTACACACACTGCCCTGAGTGAGACCCCTGCCCGAGTCCTGACACTGGTCACAGAATGGACAGACCAGCCTCATCTCCATGTAAATACTGACTCCAGCTCATTCTAGCTATAGTCAGACACTGCAATTCATTCTGACCTCAGCTTTCTTTGAAGATGCAAATCTCCAGCTTGTCTAACGAAAGGGGATCCCCGCTTGTGGGGCAATTTGGGATTGACTCAAGACTATATTGCTCTAAATTGATCACCCCATCTTCTTGGCCAGGATTGATTTAGAGATAGGGGATCCTAAATCTCTGTGTGACCAATATAATACAGAGAAAGGCATGGCTTTGGGATAGAAAACCGGTCTTCTATCCACGAGCCCACGGCTTCTGAATCCTTCTAGTCATGATGGAAGCACAAACCAGACATCAACCTGATAGCACCAGAAAGAAATCTATTTTAAAGCAATGCATGTATACGTATATCTAGTCATTATTAAAGATGGGAGTGAATTGACTTTCATGCAGATGAGATGTGTGCACCTATTTATTTTCACATCAAAAGTTAAATCTTGGCCAAATATTTGACACCGCGGGTGATAAAACCTCTTCACTGTCACTCAGAATTGATCGTCAATTTGATCTATAATCACCAATGCTGAGACCGTCGCTTTGCATGAATACACAGTCCTAGTGGCAGAAGTATATTCAGGGGTATTTTCCAAATTGTTAGAGGTGCTGTCTTAATCCCAAACTGAAATTCATTTAACATTTTTTTTTAAAAAAATTTTACTTATTTATTTTATGTGTATGAGTACACTGTGGCTGTTTTCAGACCCACCACAAGAGGGCATCCTCTTAAGTGCTGAGCCGTCTCTTCAGCCCCTACTTAACTTTTTTTTTTTTTTTTTTTTATGCCAGTCAAGTTAAGGCTTTAAACATCAACCTCAAGAGCCCAAAGGCATCGGCTCTCCCTGGAGCTGGGGTTCTGTGTGGTTGGTTATGATTGGTCCTATGTGGACAATGGGAATTGAACTCAGGTCCTACTCTTAACCTCTGTGCAATCTCTTCAGCCCTTAAATTCTTTAAGATTTTAGAAATGTTGTGTATATGTGGGTGTGCACGCTAGTCACAGTGGCGCATGTGAAAGTTAGGGAACAACTTACATGGAAACATCCTGTCCTTCCATCGTGTGGCTCCTGAGGCCCAGGCCATCCAGCTCAGTGTAAAAAACGCCTTAATTAACTGCTGGACCGTCCTCCTCCATCTTGATCACATTGAGTCCTGACGGGGAGACTGGCCACTCCGGGCCCTCTCCTTGGGGAGCCAGCCCTGCATTGGTAGAGCAGGGCACTATGTATGAGGAGGGCTGTGCCTTCCAAGGACTCCCCAGAATCAGCAACACAAATGCACACCCAGACAAATTACACAAGCTCCTGCCAGAAGAGCCATTGTTAATTTTCATGGCTACGCCGGCATGTCGAGCTAATTTAATGAAAGCCCTGGAAGGAAGGGGTTGGTGGGCTAGACCTTGGTTTGTTAATAATGTCAGGCTTCGTTTGAACCACTCCAGAAGTCCCTCCCCACTGCCTCCAGCTACCTGCCACAGGTTGCTGTTTTCCTCAGAAATCAACAGTCTCCTCATACACAGATGTGGGCTTGCTTTTGTTTCTCTCTAGAAAAAAATAATTAAAGTCCCGGAGCTCAATAAATACTTAAAGAGAATGCGGTTTTAATTAAAAACCTTCTGCCGGTGCTGTAGCAGCAAGTCTCGCTTCCCAGGCAGGCACACTGGTGGCAGCCACATGCACCACAATCTGCTGAGGATATGAAACCAAAAAACCTGTATGAATAATAGCAATTCTGACTCCTTACAGAGGGGACAGCTGGTGAAGAAAGATGTCTCGGGGCAGAGCCAAGCTCTTCTCCCTGCGAGATAAGCAGGACATAGCACCAGGGATGCATGTGCCAGCATGTTCCTCCTATCTGGACCCAAGTCTGTAAGACAACAATGGCGGCTGATTCTATCCAGCAGTCGGTGAGAAAATGTGCCTCACTAAGCACCGGGTACCACAGACTGAGTGCTTTGCAATGTCTTGGCTCATTTAATCCTCATGAGGAAATTATCTCATTCATCGTCTTTCTACAGATTTATTTATTTTTATTTTATGAGGAGGGGTGAATGGCTGCACGGATCTGTCTGTGTGCCACACCTACATCTGATGCCTGGGGAGGCCACAAAGAGTTACAGAGAGTTGTAAGCTGTCGTAGGGGTGCTGGGATCCAACCCAGGTCTGCTTCAAGAGCAGCCAGTGCTCTTAACCCCTGGCCCATCTCTGGAGCCTCTGTCTTTTATTTCTTAGAGACGCAGAGAGGTTAAGCCAGGACCCCATAGCCAGTGTGTGATGAAGTCTGGTACTGCAAAGAGAAGTGATGGCGTAGAAACAGGTCCTGGCTTCTCTGGGGGAGTAACCTTTCTGAAAGAAATTATGAAAGGAAAGTTGAAATGCTTGCTGGAATCATCTGCCCCACTAGGCCAGGTGTGCGTGCATGCGTGCGTGCGCGCGTGCGTGCGTGCGTGCGTTAACTTGTTAACTTGCAGGCACTGTAAAGTGTGAGGCAGTGTGCTCCAGAGCTTCCGGATGTAGCACAGCAGGAGGGAAGGTCTCCCAAGCAGGCTGCTGATACCAGGCTATCTTGTTCTTGGAAGCTCTTTCCCCGCTCCTTGGCAAGTTCATCAAATCACCCACGTGCCGCAGTAAAATACAAGGGCACATGACTGAGCAGTTGAGGCAGAATACTGCACACATTACCTGTCCTAAACCTTTAGTCAGACACCTATTCCTTCAGTTTTCTTCCCCCACTCTTCGCCCAGCCTAAGGCCAATACGTTTCCTTTGTCCGCTCAGAAGGGACAATGGGGCCTCTGGCAGAGTTATGACAGGCAGGGACGGGCCTGCAAGAGAAGGCGCTCCTGGTCAGGGTCAGAAAGGTATGTATGATGGACGCTTTCTTGCTGATGCAACTATGCTCACCGATTGACTGACAGGAGAATGGTGCACTGTTGGATTCTGAGCTCTGGGAACTCGACGGGCCACGAACAGGCCAAACCGTTAGAGTAAGGAGGGCCGGTTGTGTTTTCATGGGTGAGCAGGCTGGACATACTGAGAGAAAACTCGAGGGTTTTGGTTAAGCCCGTCCCCCACGATAGTACTGAAAAGCCCTGGGCTTTTCTCTTTGGTGCCTAGGCCCTCTCGCAAAGTTCCTTCAAGGTCCTTACCTCTGCACTCTGCAGGCAGTATCCAGCAGGGGGCGCGCGGGGACCAAGGTTGAACCCCAGATCTTCACGGACCTACAAGCAAGTCCGCAGAGCCTTCGGTTTCAGCTCTCCCACCACCTGGACCATCTGGGATCTCAAGGTTGAAGTTTGTGGAGATCGATCCACAAAACAGTCTAGGGGCCTTAGCTCTTGGCCTCTGCGTCTGTCTACAGTCAGGAGTGCAGCTTGGTAAAAGCTTGTGCCTGACCTGGACAGATTCTGAATCTGGAGCCCACTGTTTTCGATCTTGGCAACTTTCTATCGCTCTTTTCTCTCACTTTTACTGCACTCACATGATTAAACACTTGTGCCTTTAAAGATCAGAGACCTAGGGCAGGGGTGGTGGGTGGGAAGTGTTTTTACGCCCGGCTCTGCTTTCCTAGGTCATTGTATTATTAACATTAAAAGCAATCGACGGCAATTCTGGGCGGCGCCAAGGCTCTGCCTACCGTCTTCTAGCAGAGCTTAGTGGTTGAATTAGGAATTGCAGCTCCTACCCAAGACCCTGCGGAGGCTGCTAGAGGCGACTTCGGCTGGCCTTGTCTGGACCGGCACTAGATTCTGCAGGGTTGAAGACGGGGTAAGGGATGTCTTCTCCCTGGTGCAAATTCGGGCAACAAAAGCATTTTTCGGGAGAGTGGGTGGGAAGCCGGGGTTCACAGGAATCAGTATTCCAGCCATCGTGGTCGCCACGCCCTTAAACTATCCTGGAGATGCTGTAACCGCCCTCTCCACATGGAGTCCCCTGGCTTTGGTCTCCTTGGGGAAGAAAGCCAGAGTTCGGAGAGCTTACCCCAGACACGCTTGCACGTCCGCGCGGTCCAGGAGAGCTAAAAGCCCATTCTTCCTTCCAGTCCTTGGCCCTTCGCTCCTTCTAAGTTATCGCTCGGCAGGCTTGCGTCCCTCCAAACTCAAAAACGAACTGACTAGAAGTAAAAATTAAATGAATGGATGCCCACTGACCGAGAAACGCCCACGCCTTGCGTCTTTCTCTCCCCCACCAGGAAAGTCCCCAGGACTCTCCATCCTAGAGCACAGAGTCTTAGTCTCTCTGCTGCCACACCCTCTTCTGGTGCAAAACACCCGCCTCAAGGTTGCTAGAACGTGAACATTAAGACAGGACATTCTTCTTGCTTTGCAGACAAAGAAGTCGGTATCAGGCCGGCTGTTCCAAACCTCTGAGGCCATGTCCCAGGTTAAAGCCTTGCGCTGGACGGTCTCAGACGTGCAGGATTCCAGGCAGGGAGGAGTCAGAGTTCTCATCCCCCCCCCTTCTCAAAGACATCTTCCTTGGACCACTCAAACACCCTCTTCTTGGTTCGGTCTGTAGGGTTTCCAGGCCTGAGCAGGTGTGAAGTTCTAGATTCCGAACTTGGCTGAGCTTGTGGGGGGGGGGGCGTCCCAGGAGCCCGTAGCCAGGAGTAGGAAAGAGGGAGGGACCAAAGCGTGCACACGCCAGTGTGTTCATATTTAATTTACAAAGGAGCCTCAGAAACCTTGCCGGGTGGTCCCTTTAGATGCAGCCTTCTTCCTGCATCTCTCTGCGCCCCCTTCCTGCTCATTAAAATGCTTAACACTCAAATCGGGGTATTGATCTCTGCAGAGGCCCCAAACACACTGCCATCCAACCAAGACAGAAGGCTGACTCTGATGATGGCTGGGAGACCACGAGAACCCCAGTGTTACAGTGCATATGAAAAAGAAGGAGGTGGGGACTCCACATGTCTCTCAAAACCTATGCCCCTTACCAGTACTGCCTAACAGCTCTGCCTCCTGGGATGCTATAGGCGGGGGAGTGAGATGATGCATTTTAGTCAAATGCCTAGACATCCCTTGAAATCCTCCTGCTTGTCGCTAAAAGAGAGAAATGTCCAGGGTTTGCCAAAGAGAACAGCTAGTCCCAAGTCTGCTGAGGCCAGCTGTTACATGAGGGCGTGAGATGGCAGGGCGGTGGTTGCTGCCTAGGCTTTAACTGTGTGTGTGTGTGTGTGTGTGTGTGTGTGTGTGTGTGTGTGTGTGTGTGTGTGTGTGTGTACACGAGCATGCAGGGGTTGAGGGCATGCTTGCTAGAGATGCTGAGAGGATACTGAGGGGTGGGAGTGCAGGAAATGCTCATGGGTCATAAGTCCCTAGTCCACAGCACTTAAGAGGAGCAAACGGGTTTTTTTGTAACTATCCTGTTCCCTGTCATCACCATCAGTGGTAACCTCCGTGCCCTATTAGCCTGCAGCAAGCAAGAGCAGAATGAGACATTTGGGTGAGTTCAACATAGTGTTTTAGGAGCTCAGAAGATACTCATCCCACTGTAAGCACCAGCGAGCTCACGGGCAGTGGAGTGCACGCACTGGTCTTGCCACAAAAGACCTGAGTGTGGAGTTCAAGCTAAAGAGGTTGAGCAGGGTCTGGATGGGCTGGGGAGGTGGGCATCTCTTCTCCTGCGCACCTCTCAGCGCACCCTGCAGGGTTGCGCCTTCTCATCTGGCGAGTTAGTCTGGCGGTGATTGGGGGCGGAGGGGAGCCGGGATTTGTATCTGCCCAGATCCAGGCAAAAAATGACAGAGAGGGTGAGGCGCTCTGCTAACACTATCAATTATGCATCGTGTTGAACGAGGCTTCGGGGAGGGGGAGGCTAGCAGCCGGTTGGAAGGAAAGGGTCCGGGAGAGCCAGGCAGCGCAGTTCAGCAGGTCCCGCTGGAGGTCTTTCTGTGCGGCTGCTTGCTTTGGGGAGGAAAAAAGTGTTTAAAGGCAAAGACACGCCCCTCCAGTCCTATGCCTTTCTTTCTCCCAAATTCCTCAAAGATGGTTTGTCTCACGTGTTGCGGGGCGTAGAAAGGATCGTATTCAGTTAGAAGCAAAAGCTCGCGGGCGCTGGCGGGACGGGCGCGTGAGGGTGAGTGAGCGTGGATATTTGCGTGCGCGAAAGAGAACGGTGAGTGTTCGAGTGAAGGTGTGCTTGTGAAAATGTGTGTGAAGGTAGGGAGAACTTAGCGCGTTGACGCGATTATTACATGTTGACGGGTAGTTCTACTAACCTGTGAAGGTCATGTGGAGAGGGTGTGTGTGTGTGTGTGTGTGTGTGTGTGTGTGTGTGTGTGTGTTGGGGAGGGCTTTGGAGACATAACGAGGAATAGTGACCATGTTATCAAATGTGTAAATGTTGGGAGAAATAGAAAATGGGTTATAGGGGTACGTAGGGGGGCTGGGGAGGGCAGAGCCTAGGGCTATGGGCATATGGAGCCCCTTGAAACTGACAGGACTCAGCCTGGAGTGAGTAGAGGATCTCTATGGCTTTAACAAATGTAAACGCTGCACGAGGTGGGAGACTGTGCGCGTTCCCGCTGAGCCCGTGGGCGCGCGACGGCTCTCCAACCTGCAATCGTCGCGAAGTAGGGCGAACAGATAAGAAAGGACAAAATTGAAGTAGGACTTCGGGGCCAAGAGGAGTTCTTTCAATGTACTACCCCTTTCTCCCCACTGCCACAGCAACAGATGCCAGAAGCGCCCTTGGACTGTCACCTGATTCTGGAGAACGGCTTGCAGTCTGAAGGCGGCACACTGCAAGTCAGAGAGCAGCAGGTAAACAGTGGAAGGACCCCACAACCACAGCCCACAAGGTCGGTCCAGCCTAGCCAGGGTTGGGTGGCTGTCTGGGAGGAACAGGGAAGGGAGGTGCCTCCCTTAAGAGCAAAAGCAAGAAGGGAACCAGCTATTCAAAGGCAGGGTGTGGGAGAGGGGCTACAAAGACTGACAGGAGACTCAAGTTGGGGCAGGGGGTCTATGTTGATGTATTTGTATGTCTAGAGATAGGGGGTGCACTCAGGCATCTTGGGGACTCTAGAGAGAGGTATAGAGACTTGGACTGTCCCCGAGTTTATTAGCTAGAGACTGTCCCCTAAAAACTGTGGGCAGAGAGGGATTCACCTGGGCTCTGTGGAATCCAAAGAGGAAGCTTTAGAGACTGTCTCCACAACATGCCTGCTCTAGGCGTGGGGGTTGGGAGGCAGGTAAAATTTTCTTCTCAGCTGGAAGAATGGTCGAACAGTTGTGACTCTCCCCTGAGGGGAGCTGCAGCCCAGGGCAGAGAGGCTAGAAGGCATAAGTGGGTGGAGGCTTCCTAGATTCCCCACACCACACCTCACAAGTTCTCCATGTTGCCTATCGGCTAGGGCTTCAGTCTCAGAGGAGGGCAGTGTAGCATCTATGTCTCTGAGTGTGGAATGGTTCACATGAGGACTTGTGTCCCTGCGCCTGTCAGTTCTCACTGTACACAGGAAAGTGCTTTGCTTCCCGGTGGAGAACACTGTGGCAAAGCTGCATTGAGTTGAGAGAACAATGAGGGCTCCTGGGTATATTTTGTAGATGTCTGGGTGCCCTTGTTTTTGTGTCTGTATAACTCATTGTGAACCTCCTGGTAGAGTCTCAGTGCCTTGTAGTTGGAGGCGGCAGGGAGATGCCTGAGTTTTTGTTTGCACTGTTGTTGCTTGTAAGGAAGTGTGTGTGATTGCTGTGCGTGGGACAAAGGATTCCAAAGGAGACAGTTAGTCATGAACGAAATCTTCCTACCTCTCCATTTCATCAAGTAAAATGAAGAGAGAGGAAGAAGGGTCCGTGTGGGGCCCATTGTAGACCAGAAGCCTTGGGTGCTTTGGAGGGGGCAGCTCCAGCTGAGGGGATTGATGGGGACTGGGGGAGGGGTGCTCCATGCCCTCTGGAGAAAGAAGACACTTTCTGAAAGCAAGCCTTCATTGAGTCTGCAGGCTTTCACTGGGCTCCATTCAGTACCCAAGGTTTCTGGAGCCCACATAGGTTTAGGAGGTAGAGTTTGTTAGGGGAGGGGAGAGAGGTGTGGTGTAAGTGACCGTCTCACCCTTCACCTTGACTTCCCTCTGCAGGAGCCATGATGGGGCCCTTTGGATCCCTTTGTTTGGCCTGGGCTTTGCTAGGAGTGGCCAGAGCGTGTCCCGAGCCTTGTGCCTGTGTTGACAAGTACGCCCACCAGTTTGCAGACTGTGCCTACAAGGAGCTGCGCGAGGTCCCAGAAGGACTGCCAGCCAACGTGACCACGCTTAGTCTGTCTGCCAACAAGATTACGGTGCTAAGGCGGGGGGCCTTCGTCAACGTCACGCAGGTCACTTCGCTGTGGCTGGCTCACAGTGAGGTGCGCACCGTAGAGTCAGGGGCATTGGCAGTGCTGAGTCAGCTCAAGAACCTCGACCTAAGCCACAACCTCATATCCAACTTCCCTTGGAGCGACCTTCGTAACCTGAGCGCGCTGCAGCTGCTGAAAATGAACCACAACCGCCTGGGATCGCTGCCCCGGGATGCACTCGGCGCGCTCCCGGACCTGCGCTCTCTGCGCATCAACAACAACCGGCTGCGTACCCTGGAGCCCGGCACGTTCGACGCTCTAAGCGCGCTGTCTCACCTGCAACTCTATCACAACCCCTTCCACTGCAGCTGTGGTCTCGTGTGGCTTCAGGCCTGGGCGGCGAGCACCCGGGTCTCCTTACCAGAGCCTGATTCCATAGCGTGCGCCTCGCCCCCTGAACTCCAGGGCGTGCCAGTGCACCGTCTGCCAGCCCTGCCCTGCGCACCGCCCAGCGTGCGTCTGAGCGCAGAACCGCCGCCTGAGGCTCCTGGCACCCCTCTGCGCGCAGGCTTGTCTTTCTTGTTACACTGCGTCGCCGAAGGCCACCCCACACCCCGCCTGCAATGGCAACTTCAGATCCCTGGTGGCACTGTAGTCTTAGTGCCACCGGTTCTCAGCAAGGAAGAAGATGGAGGAGAAAAAGTAGATGATGGGGAGGGTGACGGAGATGAGGACCAGCCTACGCAAACTGAAGCGCCAACCCCCACTCCAGCACCTGCTTGGCCAGCGCCTCCAGCCACCCCGCGCTTCTTGGCCCTCGCAAATGGCTCTCTGTTGGTGCCCCTCCTGAGTGCCAAGGAGGCAGGCATCTACACTTGTCGTGCACACAATGAGCTGGGCACCAACTCAACGTCCTTACGGGTGACGGTGGCTGCAGCGGGGCCGCCAAAACACGCTCCTGGAACAGGGGAAGAACCTGATGCACAGGCCCCGACCTCTGAGCGCAAGGCCACCACTAAGGGCCGTAGCAACAGTGTCCTGCCCTTCAAACCTGAAGGCAAAACCAAAGGTCAAGGTCTGGCCCGAGTCAGCATCCTCGGGGAAACGGAGGCAGAGTTGGAGGAGACAGATGAAGAAGAGCAGATGGGAGGTCAGATCCCTGCAGATCCGATGGGGGAGAAGCACTGTGGCCATGGGGACCCCTCTCGCTATGTGTCTAACCATGCATTCAACCAGAGCTCAGATCTCAAGCCGCACGTTTTTGAGTTGGGCGTAATCGCGCTGGACGTAGCAGAGCGTGAGGCTCGGGTGCAGCTGACGCCACTTGCTGCGCGCTGGGGCCCTGGACCAGATGGTGCTAGCGGAGCGCGGCGGCCCGGGAGGCGGCCACTGCGCCTACTCTATCTGTGTCCTGCGGGAGGTGGCACAGCGGTTCAGTGGTCACGAGTGGAGGAGGGGGTCAATGCCTACTGGTTTCGCGGCCTGCGGCCTGGCACCAACTACTCCGTATGCCTGGCACTGGCGGGCGAGGCGTGCCACGTGCAAGTGGTGTTTTCCACCAAGAAAGAGCTGCCATCCCTGCTGGTTATCGTAACCGTGAGCGTTTTTCTCCTGGTGCTGGCCACCGTGCCCCTGCTGGGTGCCGCCTGCTGCCATCTACTGGCCAAACACCCGGGCAAACCATATCGTTTAATCCTGAGGCCACAGGCCCCGGACCCTATGGAGAAACGCATCGCTGCTGATTTCGACCCGCGTGCCTCCTACCTCGAGTCTGAGAAAAGCTACCCCGCCCGTGGCGAGGCGGGAGGTGAGGAGCCAGAGGAGGTCCCGGAAGAAGGCCTTGATGAAGATGTGGAGCAGGGCGACCCAAGTGGGGACCTTCAGAGAGAGGAAAGCCTGGCAGCTTGCTCATTGGCGGAGTCTCAGTCCAAAGCCAACCAAGAGGAGTTCGAGGCTGGTTCTGAGTACAGCGATCGGCTGCCCCTGGGAGCGGAAGCAGTCAACATCGCCCAGGAGATAAACGGCAACTACAGGCAGACAGCGGGCTGAGCCCCCAGCACGGCTGGCCTGCCCACCCCCACCTTGGGTACCTCGTAGCCTAGGGATGGCAGGACTTTACTACCCCACAGGACCCCGCCCCACCCCCAAGCCTTTAGTTACTCTGCCTCCTTAGCCCTCCCCAGGGGTCACTACTAGGGGTTTCTAGGAGTGGGCCGAATTCAAAGGTCATTCTCTTGGCGGGCTTGAATCCCCATCCCTACCCAAAGCACAGAGTCAGGCTCCTACCTCCTCTAAGACACCACCCAAGGGCGTGGAGAAACCATCTTCACTTTCCATTCCACCACGACGGACAGCGAAACCCATCGCGCACCCCATCCGGTGGAACTTGGAGGCAAGGGGAACGTGCCACGCCAGTTGTTGGCCACATCTGGTGATAATAATGGGTTGGTCCCGCGTTTGTCCGGGATCCCCAGGACAGGTCTCTAGTGTGGAGCACTGTGGCTCTCACCTTGATCCTACTCTGCCTTTTCAAGGTTGCATGTGCCCGCTAATTTTTACTCTCAAAGCTCCTTTCCTATAATGATCCAAATCTGCGCGTCCCCCCATCCCTAGTTGGAGCCAAGCTGGGTTCCTGGTAGGCCTTTCAACTCAGCGCACTGATTTTCTTATTTTCGTTGTTTTTTTTTAAAAAAAAAAAAAACAGCGAAATTTCTGGGTCTGGTGCTAATACCCCCTTCCCACCTTCTGGGAAATCGGGTGCGAGTGTGTGGGGTGTGAGTTTGTCAGGTGTGAGAGTCGGAATCTGTTTTCTTCCGGCTCTCTCCTAATGTCAAGCGCTCCGGGATTGCGCACCCCTTTTCCTCAAAGAGCGCGTCCTTGGTTCCCGGGCCAGTTTCGTTGTCATCGTGTTGCAGATGCCAGAGGTTGGTGCGTGCCACAGTGGCTCTTGCTACTCCATGGGGTCCAGACCCCAGCAGGAGCGTGCTGGGGACGCAGGGAGCTGTGACTCCCCGGGCGCATCTTACGAGCAGGCCTGCCTCAGGCCTGAGCGAGGCAGCAGCTGAGTGCGAAGTCGGGGAGGGACACCCTAGTTCCCCGCGTCGCTCCTCCTCCCAGGAAAATAGAGTTTGCCCAGCGTGTAGTCCCCGCTGAGCGTGGGCTATAGACTTCTGTGTCCTGTAAAGTGTGACAGTATAGTGTAGGGGGGCGGAGGGGAGGGAGCGGGCGGGCAGGTGGACGAGGAAGGAGGGAGGGAGAGGGCGGGAGCGGCGAGGGGACTACGTGGAGTCAGGTTTTAGTTCTTTTAGGAAAACGTCTGGGGGAGGGTTTTAGGCGTCTGGACCAAGACTCTGGCTCTGGTCGAAGTGCAGCACAAGCGTGGGTGGCCCGGGGAGGAGTTGACCCCGGAGCCCACGTCCTTTTCTAAATGCTTCTGTATGTAAACTGTCAATAAAATAATCGATTTGAACAGGGCTCGGTGAGTTTTTGGGGTCGGGTGAGGGTCGGGTAGGAAGTCGTGGGGTGGGGGACAACAAAGGAAGGACGCTGAGGGTTGAAGCCGGAGACCAAGGAAGGTGCCCTTTGGGATTCCTTTTGCATTTTTGCCTGGTGGTCAAGTGATTTTTCCAGGTGTTTGCCCCTAGCCGCTGCTCTGGGGGCTTTTCAGCTCCTGGCTGGAGAAGTGAAACCACTTGGGGGTGGGAGGAGGCTGTCAGGGAACAGGGAGAGCTCTCAGGGAGTGAGGGGCTGCCAGCACTAGAGTCAGGCCACGCTCTCGCTGTTCCCTGTTCTCTTTGGGTTGAGGCTGTTGGTCAATCTCTCTCTCTCTCTCTCTCTCTCTCTCTCTCTCTCTCTCTCTCTCTCTCTGTGTGTGTGTGTGTGTGTGTGTGTGTGTGTGTGTGTGTGTGTGTGTGTGTGTGTGTGTGTTCTGTTTCTCAGCATCACCCTGTGCACTCTCTGGGAAGCTGGGGGGGATGGGCAAGGGAAAGATTGGAGAGATTTCCTAGAGGTAGGACTTGCTGTGGTTTGCAGAGAGAAGTCACACCACACATTTCAGAACAGGTAGGTAATTGCAGAAAGGGAAAGGTTGCCTAAGGCTCACTTCGCTGGATGAGCTGACACATTAATGTGAAGTCAGTGTCTCTGTGTGTGTGTGTGTGTGTGTGTGTGTGTGTGTGTGTGTGTGTGTGTGTATTTCTAGGGTGGTTAGGCCTGTTTAACCAGTGATGGTAATGTATGGGAGCTGTCAGGGTTGCTGAGGTCGTATGGTACAACACAGAGTCCGATCTGAAATCACACTGACTTAATTGTTCTACAAGTGGAGACTGGCAGACAAGGGTTGGAGATCACGACTGGATGTTGTGCTCCTGACCAGCCAAAGTGCTGAGGTGGGGCTTCCTGAGGGTTTCATCTGGATGAGAAAGGGAGATGAAAAGAAAAGAAGAGACATGAGGGGTTAGATTTTAAAATTCCATCCTTCCTTCTCTTCCTCCTCCTTGCTTCCATGGGTATCAGATCTTGGACCAGTGTAGGATGCAGAACAGGCCCAGGGCAGACACGCAGCATTTCATCCGAGCCTCGGGCTCTGCTAACTCCCTACCAAATCCTTGTTCACAGCCCACCAGGAATGCTATCTTTCAGGAAGACTAATCCCAATCTGGGTAGGGACAGGGACTGTTAATTCCCAGGACTGGTTGTAAGATCTGCACACAAGATAGTACCTGGATACAGGGCTAAGTCCTCTGGTCATGGGTCTGCAGTGGAAAAAAGGCTATTTCCTGTTCCTATCCCATCCTAAGGATTGGGAGTTTTCTTAAGACCCTCAGAGAGCCTGAGTGTTCGTGCAGGAGGAACAGGAGGAGCTGAGAGTTCAATCCTTTGTCTGGAACCAAGCTTCCAGTCAGAGAAGCAGACAGTGCTCAGCTTGACTGGGTGCTCCGTATGCCAGAGATCTCCAGGTTCTGCTCATAGAACACAACAGGTAGGTGTGGAGGCTATCTGCTGGCTGTGCACATAGACATGGGCCCTTGAAGGAGCTCTCCATTTTCTCTTCAAATGTTGCACATGCGCAGAATAACCCTTAGCCTGTGCCTTTTCCTCTAAAGCGCCATGCCAATTTTATTCTATCATTTGTGGCCTTTCTTTCCCCTTGTTCTCTCACCAGCTATTTTGACTCAGCTACCCACGTGAGGTTCAATTTGTAGATCCAGCTGTCTTTATCCAGAACTGGGGAACTCATTATTTACCCACCATTGCTACAATGAGCCCACTGTTGAGCTTTTCAACTTTGTTTTCTTGCTACCACCCCTCCAGCTTGACTCTGCCCCTCTGAGGACTTGTAGGACATTGGTGATGTCGTCCTCATCTCTATCCCCGACTCCAGAGGTCCACAGCATCTCATTCAATCCAGCTCCTTTGAGCGCCTCTGTGGGCTTTGGTTTCCACATGGAGTATGTATGGTCATAAAATATATAAGGACTTTACATGAGGATGAGGTCTAATGAATTGGATATCTCTCTCTCTCTCTCTCTCTCTCTCTCTCTCTCTCTCTCTCTCTCTCTCTGTGTGTGTGTGTGTGTGTGTGTGTGTGTGTGTGTGTGTGTGTGTTGAGGGACCTGGGAAATGGTCAGAAAATGCAATATGACAGCAGTAGCCTCAGACCTCAGAACATTGTATCAGGAGCAGTAATTTTTTGCACTATAGAAACCAGACGCCCCGGATGTGGCCTTGAATTCAATCAGAAGTCTGTCTGCAGAAAGGTGATTTGAAAGGATGGCTCCCCCACAAGTATTTCCTGAGGATCAGCTAGAATGAGAACCATCCTGAGGACCGAGTTATGTGAAGGAACAAAGGGAGGTGGGGCTTCTCTGTTGAGGAAGGAGACAGTATGGGGACCTCTGCTCCCAGGTCCGTGTCCCTGGTGCAGTCCTCCACCTGTGATAATCAGATGGCAACCAGAAGTAAAGTGAACGCCTTGACAAATAGAGGAGGCCAACAATGTGGGAGACTGCTACTTCCTGACAGTGATGGGAAATTTAGTTGCCCTTTGAAGTTCCCAGAGCAATGGTTTTTGGTCAGTAAAGTGGGGAGGGGGCATCTCTCTGTGGTTCTCACTCAAGGTTCTTAACACAAGAGCTTGTATATGGCACACTCTTCAGAGAAAGAGGGCAGAGGCATAACTTGTAGTGGGGGTGGGGGCGGGGGGCTCATACCAGAATGGGCACTGAGCAGGGGAACTGGGAGGCCGTCTAAGACATTACAGTACATGCATGTTAGGGGAAAGCTGTGCCCAGATGTCAGGACATAACATGGGCTCCGTGTGAGGATGAGAAAACTGCCATGGTTGAAGTAATGGGTGCCTTTCTCTTATACACTGCAAGATATTGACAGACCAAGCTCGGAAGCTGGGGCTGCAGGAAACAAAGCCAATCCACTGGTAACATGTCAATTAATTGATTGTGTTTGAAACACGCCCACCCACACCTGGATATTTAAGTGACGTGGTTTTTCCTCAGGGCTCAACAGGGAACAGTGTCACACTGAAAATGAAAGATCTACTGGGACTGGCCTGAAGAGCAGATTCCATTATGACATGTCTTACAGTATTAACGTTTAGTTCAAAATAAGACCAGCAGCCCTAAGAAGAGTTGACATTTTTAAAGCCGTTCAAATACCCTATGCTAAGGAGAAAAAAAATTTTTTAACCTATTGGGTTAGGTCAGTCGGGAAGGTTTTATGGCACCAGTGGGGTGAGTAGTTAGGAAACGAGATGTTTTTGAAACCGTGCCTAGTGGGTGTTCGTTGTTTAGATGTATAAATAACATTTAATAATGAAATTTTAGTCCACGAGGAGCAAGGAGAATAAAAGAGCTCATATATATATATATATATATATATATATATATATATATATATATATATATATATCTGTTAATGAATTAAACTTACTCCCTTGTGTATGGAACTAATTTGGTTCGGCAAACTACATACATTTTTCTCTTAGCAACACTCTGTTGAACTGGCCCTCAAATTGAGTCTAGAAACCAAAGTATTCAACCATTTGAGAAAAAAACTGCCGGGGTCAGAGAAAAGAGGGAAGAACTTCGTAAGAATTGATCAGTGTCAAAGCAGACAAAGAATAAGGAAGGGAATTAATTACCAGGTATGTTTTTAGTAACAGTGACTCGTTAATCGTTTAGACTGGATAGTCTAGCGATCACTACCTACTATTAGCACTAATAATAACAATACCATTAATAGCCAAAGTTGGTTGACTATTTACCGTATTCTCATATTCCAGGACCACATTAGGCTTTACAGTAATCATTTCATTAATCCTTATGTCAATCCTGTGACTGACATTCCAACAGACATGAGAAGAAACCAGAGAACAGAGAGGGTTAGTAACTTGTTGAAGGTCACACAGCTGGTGATTTTCAGAGTGGAGGTTTGTCTGGTTCTCTGAGTCAGGCTGAACCCCTCCTACTTTCCCCATTAATCTGATTTTACAAAGATACAGTGTTTTATATGTTTTAAAGTTACCAATAATGATAATTATGGAGTTTAGAAAGAGATTTATCTTGCTGTCTTTTATTTCTCAAAAGAACATTCTATCCACGACAATAAAAGTGATGCCCACTTAAGTCCAAGACAGGAGAGTTATGAATCTGAGACCATTCTGGGGTGTGGACAAAATTAAGTTTTGGCCTATTCTGAGTGACATAGCAAGACCTTGTCCAAACAAACAAATAAAAACTTCAAAGTTTAAATTTAAATTAAAAAATTCTTGCTCAGGCTCTTGTCATTGCTCTGGACTCCCGTGTGACCCTGCTACTGAAGACAGGACACACTTTGGTTGTGACACGTAAGGAAATAAAACTGGAATTAACCTGGAAATTCTCTTCCTTCTGACTGCTCTCATACCAACAGGTGATATTCTGACCAATGGGGAGAAAAGTCACCAGTGGGCTTACCCAGTGTTAGACCCTGCATGATACAATACCAACCACAATGTGCCCATGGGTACAACAGGGGCATGACTGTTATGGGGTAGCCAGCTAGTTTCTGGTTGGAGTTGAGTTCTGCTCCACAGAGGGAAATTTGTGCTCAGTACCTCAAACCTGCCCAAAATCTCGCGGCTGCGGAAATCGTCATTTTGCTCAATAGACAGGTTGTCAAGCTGTCTCCTAATACTTAGGTTTGATCCCATAGATTAGCGCGGCTCTCACCCTTGGTCAGAGAAACTGAAGTGACCAGTGATCAAGACAGAGTCAAACTATAGAGAAAAACGTGACTATTGGGTGCTTAGCCCCAGTGAGACATCTGTTTCAAACCCCAAGGCTCAGAGAACATTCCAGAAGAGGGGGCAGAGAGGACGTAAGAACCAGAGGATGGGAGGAGTGTTCCAAAATGCTGTCTCGTGGACGGGACGTGGCTGTTGCCCTTAAGAATCTACTACAGCTGTGGTAACCCACACACGCTCTAGTTAACATCAAACCAGTCGATAATTCCAGAATGGCTTGGGAAGGGATTCACGAGGCTCCATCTGTAGCCAAGGAATTATTGGCATTTGATGGCTGCTGAGGGAAGGGGAATTATTTTTATTCAGGAGTGTGGCAACTGGTAAGTTGTCCACATTTATGCATACAGCACTTGCTGGACTCAACGTATGATAAGGATGATGAAGAGGAAGAGGAAGAGGGAGAGGAGGAGGAGGAGGAGGGGGAGGAGGAAGAGGAGGAGGAGGAGGGAGGAGGAGGAGGAGGGAGAGGAGGAGGAGGAGGAGGGGAGGGAGGAGGGAGAGGAGGAGGGAGAGGAGGAGGGAGAGGAGGAGGGGGAGAGGAGGAGGGAGAGGAGGAGGGAGAGGAGGAGGGAGAGGAGGAGGGAGAGGAGGAGGAGGAGAGGAGGAGGGAGAGGAGGAGGGAGAGGAGGAGGAGAGGGGAGGAGGGAGAGGAGGAGGAGGGAGAGGAGGAGGAGGGAGAGGAGGAGGAGGGAGGAGATGTTGAAGAAAGTTCAGGGAAAAGGAAAGGGGGACTTGGAACAGATAGTACCAATGAATAAATGCAAAATATTCTTTAAAAAATTAAACATGAAGTTCCTGCTTAAACTAGTTCCCTTGTGTTGTTACTGAAAACTGGAGAGTCACCTCTTAGGAAAATTCTTGGCAATATACAGAAGTCAAAGGAACTTTAGGACTTGCCAGTTTCACTCTTGGATATATACTCAACAGATAGGGCCTCTTAGACCTATCGAAAGAGTCTTTTCATAGACATAAGCACACAAATGCTCACAGTATATGTCTTTGAAATAGTTCCTAACAGTAAAGCAGAGAAAATAGCCTGTAGTCTATAATGGAATACTACTCAGACATGAAAAAGACCAACTGCGACTGTGCACAGTGTCAATGGCAAAGTGCTGAACGAAGGAGCCAGCCACAGAGGAAAAAGCAATGCATGGAGTCACTCACAGCAAACTTCAAGGCAAGTAAGGATGGTGGAAGAAGGACACTGGGGGACACTATGAAGTAGGCGGGGCTCGGAGGACTTCTGAGGTCCCAGAAATGTTGCAGATTTCCATCTAAGTGACAGTCACCCACCAAGCTGCACTTAAGGTTTATTTCACCCATTATATTTATTACGCTAAAATTTTCAGCTTGTGTATGTGTGTATGCATGTTTGTATGTATGTGTATGGCCCATGTGCACATGCAGAGGGCCATAGCTGATGTCCGGTGTCTTCCTCCTTTACTCTGCTTTGTTTGCTGAGGTAGGGTCTTCCGGCTGAGCCCTGAGTTTGCAGATCAGCTAGACTAGCTAGCCAGGTCACTCTAGTTAGCCCCGTCTTTCTGTTAGCTGGGGTTACCGGTGGCCACCACTCCTGCCCAGACATCTATGTGAGTTCTAGATCTTGATCTCCAGTCCTCATGCTTCTGTGTAGCAAATGCTCTATCCACTGAGCCACCTCCCCAGACCCTACACCTCCACTTTAAATAACAGAAAGATAACGTTTGGGACTGGATGGAGTGATGTTTGCTTTTGATTAATCCCAGCACTCCGGATGCAGAGGCAGGCAGATCTTGGTGAGTGTGAGGCCAGTCTGGTCTTGACAGCAAGTTCTAGGCTATCCAGGGATACATAGTGAGGCTCATCTCAACACCAATGAAACAAATTAAAACAAAACAAAGTCCTTGGGGATGAGCAACATTAATTGTGCTTATTTTTCATCCAGCCTATCCAAGACAGCACTGCCAGCCACTTGTGGCTGTCTTTAGCTTTAGTTCATTAAAATTAAATACAATCAAAACATCAGCCCCTCAATGTCAGATGCGTCTCACCTGAGCAACAGCCACATGCAGCCAATGGCTTCTGTGGTTTGGGCAGAAGGGATAGAGAAAACTCATGAAATAAAAAAGAAGTATTAAGAATAAATTATAATTTCTCCAGCCAATAAAAACTGTAGTTAACACTTTACATTTCTTTTAGAACCCTCCTAAGGTATTTTATTATATCACGTGAATGGCATATGGATGTATCCTTGTAATAAAATAGTTAACGCCACTACCCCAACTCCATTCAGTCTCCCCAAGTGTACCCAAAAGCATCCTCACCCCACCAGGTTTCTAGGGTTTCTCTCTTCCTCATCTCTAGCTACAGTGCCCTAGGATACTGTGAGACAAATCAGAAGGGGACCAACACAGAACTGACGCCCTTGCTGGGTGTCCCAGAGCAAGGTACCAGCTGTAAATCTAGCAGAATTGTTTTCGTGTTATTTAGATCTCACTAGGTAGTCTAGCCAAGTTCTCTATGCCCTGCTTCCTGAACGCTGACACCTCAGGCGTGCGCAACCGTTGCCCGGCAAACTCTGCTCTGTGAAGAGTCTGTGGAGAGTTACCTTGCAGCCCAAGCTCAGACTGAAGGAGACTCCAAAGAGGTGGAGTGTAGGAGGCTCGACTAGCTCCTGCTGGGTGAGCATAGAGGCCTTTGGCTGCCTCCATGGATGCCTCAGGAGAGTGCTGGAGGCTGCTGGCTCCTTTTGTACCCATGTGGCAGCTCTCTCTGAGGTTGGTACTGCAGAGATATGGGACAAGGACTGCCTGGCCAGTTCATCCTCCTCTCCATGTTTACCTTCTGAGTTCGGTTTTTAATTCATTAATTTTTAAGCTTTCTTCATCGTAATAGACACACATAGAACTATTAATGCCCTCTTAAGCATACTCCTTCAGGCCCCGCCCGAAGTTTTGAAAGCTACTGTTTGCACTGTCGTTCAGTCTTAAATATTTCATTCCTGTAAGATTTGTTCTTGGGCCCATGAATAATTTAGACACACGCTTTTACCTTTTCAAATGTATAGTTTTCCTGTCATTTTAAAATCATGTCTTTAATACTAATTTCAATGCATTGCTGTCAGAGGATAGAGGTGGCGTCTCTCATTATTTGATTGGTGATTGCTAGAACCTATTCCAAAGAGTAATATATAGCCGTTCTATAAATGTTCATTCGAGTTTGAAAAGGATGTTTGTCTTGGCCCCAAGAAGAGAGCCAAGTCACTAAAATGTTTGGCATGCAAACATGAACACTTGAGTTCAGTTCCAGAGCCCGCATACAAAAGCTGGGCATGGTAGTGTACCTTTCTGATCCTAATGCTGGGAAGGCAGACACCACCCTGTCACTACCCCCTAGCCCCTGGAGAGCTAGCCTATGACTTTGTGTTATTTTGCAATGTATGTTCTCGAGGTCCTATTACAAGACATTGTTCCTTAGGCTAGCATAATGTGCAAAACAAACAAACAAACAAACAAACAAAACATTGCCACAAATAGAAAAACATGCCCGTCCTGCACCCAGATCAACAGAGATAAATTGACCAGCCCTGGCTGCTGTCTCATCTTTGATCTATTTCCCTCCCCGACTCCCTAATTCTGCCCCCAGGCCCTTTGCCCATACTGGAACTTTATGTAATGCAATCACACGCCGCCAGCTTCCTCCACTGCACGGCCCTCAGTCTGTGGGATTCACACAGCTCTTCACTCTAGCTGTGGTGATCTTCTAAGAACACACTGCACCTCACCTCCCCATCCCATTGTTGATGGGTATTTGGGCTGTTTCCTGCCTGGGTTATTACAAATAACACTGCCATTAATGTTCTCTTTGTGTCTTTTGGGAAATCTATACATTTCTGTAGGTCTAGACTGTCGAAGCTAAAGGATTCGCCTATGCTCAGCTTTGGTAGAAATTCCTAGTTTTTCCAGATTATACCATTTATTTACAGCAGCCTTGAGGGTCCTCAGTGCGGCTCCTATCTGCTTGGAGCTTTAGACATTCTGTGGGGTTGGTATCAGTACTATGCTGTAGCTTTACCTGGCATTAACTAATGACTAATGAAGTGTGAGACCTCTGTTTCCTGCCTGTCCTGTTATGCAGTGTCCAGTGTAACGTCAAGGCCAGCCAGAACACTATTTTGCAAGAATCTGTCTCAAAACAACCAAATATTTTAAAAAGTTTTAAAAGTATCTTTCTTCCTTCGTTACTGGATTGCATCTGTCTTCTCCTTTTCATTTTTTACACTTATTTATCATCTGCACGATGCACATAAGGGTGCGTAACAGAGGACAACTTGTGGGAGGCTCTTCTTCTTCCGTGGGATTTCTGGAGACCAAGCTCGTGTCAGTAGGCATGGCCACAAACTCTTTGTCCGATGAGCCGTCTTTCTAGTCCCATCTTTGTTTTTCTTCTTAGACAGGGTTTCATGTATTATAGGCTGGCTTCACGCTCCCTATGTAGCCAAGGATGGCCTTGCAGTTCTGATCCACCTGCCTCCAGCTCACTCCACCTCCCAAGTACTAGGATTGCAGGCATGGACCACCACACCCTACTGGGTACTGAAGAGAAAACTGGCTTTCATTCACAGGCTCTGTACACTCTGGGCAGACACCCTACGGACTTGGCTACATCTCCACCCCGGGGTATCTCTTTCTTACTGTAGGAGTCAGTTACATGCTCTGGCTCTGGTCATAAATCCTTTGAATTTAAAATGCCCCTTTCCTGTCTCTGGCTTCTCTTCCCTTCCCTTCCTTTCCCTTCCCTTCCCTTCCCTTCCCTTCCCTTCCCTTCTCTCTCTTCTCTTACCTTCTCTCTTCCCTTCTCTTTTCTCTTCCCTTCCCTTCCCTTCCCTCCTCTCCTCTCCTCTCCTCTCCCCTTCCCTTCTCTCTCTTCTCTTCTCTTCTCTTCTCTTCTCTCCTCTCCTCTCCTCTCCTCTCCTCTCCCCTTCCCTTCCCTTCCCCTCTCTTCTCTTCTCTTCTCTTCTCTTCTCTTCTCTTCTCTTCTCTCTTTCTCTTTTTCTGTATTTTTAAAATACGATTTATTTATTTTTATTTTAAGGGTGTTTGCCTACATGAATATCTATGTGAAGTATGTCTGCGTGAAGGTGTCCCCTGGAACTGGAGTTACAGAAAGTTGTGAGCCGCCATGTGGGTACTTGGAATTGAACTCCTGTCCTCTGGAAGACCAGCCAGTGCTCTTAACCACCGGGCCATCTCTCCAGCCCCTCTTTTCACTCTCTTAATGATGACATTTTATGAATTTGGTTTTATATTAATGCATTCCAATTTAACAATATTTCTTCCTGTGATTAATGCTTTTTCAGCCTGTATTTAGGAAATCTTTGCCTGAGGTCTTTAAAATATTCTCTTATTTTATCCCAAAATCATTACTAGACCCTCATATTTGCAGCCCACCTGGGAGTTGTTTAGTGTTCCCTGATGAGAATATCAAGGTGACCCAACCATTTTCTAATCACAAAGATGACATTTTCCTCACTCTGAACGCTTTACAAGTTTTGGGAATTCTGCTATACATCTTTGCTTGTTCGCTTGCTGGTTTTTGAGAAAGAATCTCCTGTACCACTTTTTAAGCTGAGGATGGCTTTGAACTCCTGATTCTCTTGCTTCTACCTCCCGAGTGCTGAGATCAGAGCATGTCCCATCATGCTTGTTGGTTTGTGTTTAATTTTTTTTTTTTTTGAGACAGGATCTTATTGTGTAACCTAGGCTGACCTGAAACTCACTGTTTGAACTCAATGGTGTTCTCTGCACCATTGCCAGCATTTGAGATCGTCACTTTTTAGTATCAGGCGTTTCAGTAGATGTGTACCAGTACCTTGTTGTGGTTTTAGCTTTCATTTGACCAGTGGCTCAAACTGTTAGATATCCCTTTAGTGTTGTGGTATGTGCTCACAATCCCAGTGCTCAGGAGGATCGTGAGTTCAGGGTCAGCCTAGGCTATGAAACAAACAAGATCCCATCATTTTATTAAAAAGAATCTTGTGTGTGTGATTTGCATGCATGCATGCGTGAGTGTGTGTGTGTGTGTGTGTGTGTGTGAGAGAGAGAGAGAGAGAGAGAGAGAGAGAGAGAGAGAGAGAGAGAGAGCGCATGCATGTGCTGTGGCATGGACATGTAAGACACAGGAGAACTTTCAGGAACTCACTCTGTCTTTCTGCTGTTGGCTTGTCAGGCTTGCCGCACAGAGCTGTACTCAGAGAGCTACCTCGCTGGCCCCAAAGACAGGTCCTAAAATAAACTGATCTTAAACCTGTGGTCATTTTCTAGTGGGATTGTTTGTAATGTGTTCAGCCCAATACTTGGAGAGCACTTTACAAATGCTAACCGCACACCGAGGTTTGCACACGGCTTCTCCCATTCAGTAGTTGGTCTTTTGATCTCCTTTGCCCCGTCTTACACAGGATAAGCCCTTTACGTCTTATGAGATCAAACTGACCAAGTTTCCTTATTTTTGTGGTTAAATCCGAGAAGTCTTTGCGCAGCTCTAGATAGTAAAGATTTCCCTTCCATGGTGTGTGTGTGTGTGTGTGTGTGTGTGTGTGTGTGTGTGTGTGTGTGTGTGTGTTTAGAAAAGCTTTAACGGTATAGATTGTATCTGCCTCCCTGATCTGCTTTGTGTAAGGCTTGCAGTGTGGCAGAGAGCACTGCTGTTGCAAAGCTATCTTTCCACCATAGACTGCTTTGTGGTCTTCGTTAGAAATCAGTTGGGCAGATGTGGGTGGGCCTGCTTCCGGTTCCCCAGTCTGTGCCACTGAGTTCTGTATATAGTCCTCCACACTGTATTGATTGCTGTAGAAAGTAAACCCAAATGTCAGGTGCAGCGATGCCTCCCACTTTATTTTGCCTGCCGCGAGGCTATTTTAGCCATCCTGAAGGCTGCGTCTGCCTTCATACACTGCAGAATAAGCAGTCTGTTTACAGAGGCCTGGCTGAGATCTGCATAGAACCGCACTAGCCCACAGACATCTTCATTAGCGTGAACCTTGGACCCACAAGCATGGCCTTGTCTTTCCATTTATTGAAGTCAGCTTGGATTTTGCAATTTTTCATCATTACAGACTCTGAATATGGTTTCAGTTGTGTACATTCATACATACATACATACATAATTTCTTTTGGTAGGTGATTGTAAAATGCATTGTCAGAAATTTTAATCTCTGCATGTTTATTATTAGTATATAAAAGGTACAATTATTTTGCACATCGATCCTATATCCTACAACTTTGTTGAACTCACTGTTAGTTCCAAAAAATGGTTGCCTTTTCCTTGATTTTCCACGATATTTTAGTTCTACCGCACTGGGTTTGATTATTATTATTATTACTGTTTTGCTTTTGAGACAGTATCAGGATATGTAGCCCAGGCTAGCCTTGAACTCTGTTCCCCAGTGCTGGGGTTAAAGGCATGTGTTCCCATGCTCGGCTTTTGCTTTATTTTTCATTTCTGAGGCAGAACCTCAGCTATACTTCTTTCTAGAGACAGAGTCTCACTCTGTAGCCCAGGTTAGCCTTGGATTCACTCACCATGTGGCCCATACTGATCTCAAACTCATGGAAGTCGACCTGCTTCAGCCCTCCAAGTGCTGTGGTTATAGGGAGGAGACACTGTTCTCAACATTAGTTTTAGGGACAACCCTCATTTAGCTTTTGAGACAAGATCTTAAAATGTAGACAAGTTCAGCACAGCAACCCTTCTGTCTCGGCTTCCTGAGAGACTGAGCTGTCTCGCCATGCCTGGACTAATTCTCGTTTGCTTTATCCGTGGGCTCATGGGCTCATTATCTCTCCAACTGTCATTAATTTGTATTCTCTCTCTCTTTCTCTCTCTCTCTCTCTCTCTCTCTCTCTCTCTCTCTCTCTCTCTCATTTTCATTCTTTAATAAAAAGATTCTCATGTTGAACACTATTTGAAAGATCCAACTTTGTATTTGTCAGTCAACCCTTATTCCTTACCTAGATTCTCAGTGTCTGCCTCTTATCTTTGTCCTTACTTTCCTTTATATTTCCTTTGAGTTTATTATTGTTTTATTCTCTCTCCTTTAGCATCTTGGTAACACAATTACTTATGAAAACTTTTATTGCTTTGGAGCAGAATGGTCTATGACCTTTGTGTTTATTTTTAAAAACATATTCTGTCATCTCATTTTTAATTGTGTGTGTGTGTGTGTGTGTGTGTACTTGCACCCACATGTGGGTGTGTGCACATGAGAGCAGGTGCCCAAGGAAGCCAGAGGTATTAGATGTCCTGATTTCCGGGGTTACAGACAAGTTCCAGCCCCTGGCATAGGTGCTGGGAGGCAAACTCAGGCCCGTTGGAAGAGCAGCAAGTGCTTTCAACAGTCTGCATATTGTTTTAGTAACTTGTTCAGGTATGTAATGTTTTCAGTGTTCTTTCAAAAGGTCTGTGTTTAGTATGTGGTGACCAATGAAGATGTTCTGGAGGTAGACGGAATGTGTCTATCAATTTGGTTACAATTCTACTTGATGGGCGTTGCTCAGGGCTAAAAGTTTTACGAGAACATTTGAACCAATCTGAAGTTAGTGGCTTGGACTCTGACTCTAAATAAAATACAATGCCTGAAAATTACTACAAAAATTTATAATCTTGGTTTGAATCTCCTCCCGAAGCTGAGATTCTTTTCAGTCTGTATTTTATGTTTAATTTTCTGTTTTTCTGTGTGGATCTGTGCATGCGTGTGGATGCCAGGTTAGAGACCTGGGATCCTCCTGGGGTTGGAGCTCCACGTGAGGATGAGCTGCCTGACTTGTGTGCTGGGGACCTGAGCTCTGGTCCTCTGCAAGAACGGTGTTCGCCTTTTAGAAAACATCATTTCATGAGCGTAGCTGCACGTACGTCTGCACAGCAGAGGGCTCTGGATCCCCCAGAGCTGTAGTTAGACGGTTGTTAGCCACGGAGCGGGTGGTGGGAAGTGAATCCAGGTCCTCGGCAAGAGCATAAGTGCTCTTAACCACTGAGCCACCTCTCCAGCCCCACACCTTGCTGTCCTAACCACTGAATCATCTGTCCAGTTTCTAAGCCAAGAACTCTTACAAACATATTTTTTAGTTTTCCAGGTAGATGACTTTGTGAACTGTTGCTTTTGGTATACCTTTGGCTAATCTCCCTTCTAAAATAAGCAAATCAATTAATTAGTTAATTTGTGTATGTTGGAGAGCCAGTTCTCTCCTCCTACTAAGTGGCCCCCTGGAATTGAACTCAGATCATCAAGTTTGGTGGCAACATTTAACTCAGTGAACCACCTTGCTGGCCCTCTTATGGTTTTTTTGTTGTTTTTTTTTAAAGAAAGTTGTTTTAATTTCATGTGTGTTTGAAGAGAATAAATACTTTCTAACTATTGGATAAAATATATTATATGACCTTTAAGGCCAAGTTAATTATTACTGAATCACTCATATATTTGCTTATTTTTTTATCTGATCTGTGGACTTGTGGGAAATTTATTTAAAATCTTCCACTTTAGCCAGCCTGGTAGTACAGACCCCAAATCTTAGCTACTCAGGAGTCTGAGGAAGGAGAATCACAAATTCAAGCCACCTGAGCTACAGAACAAATTCAAAAGCAACGGTTGCTTGTTTGTTTTTGTTGGTGGTTGTTTGGTTTGGTTTTGTGATATTGAGACTGGGAGACAGCTCAATTGGTAAAGCATTTGCTGTACAAACGTAAAGACCTGAGTTTGACCCACAGAACCCTCCAAAGAGGTGGAGTGTGGTAATGTGTGCCTTTCACTCAGAGGCGCCTCAGAGGGTGAGAGCTCTGCTCCAGCACAGGACCCAGGGCCGGACTCCAGCACACAAACAGCCACTCATGACATTCTGTAACTCCAGTCCAAGGGACCCAACACACTCTTCTGGAAACATTAATACAACAAAACAATAAAATAAAAACATTTTATAAAAAAAAGCTTTGAAAGGAAAAGATGGTTAGCATCTCTGAGGTTGTCCTCTGAGCCCTGCACAGAACACCCAGGATCATGTACACACACACCATACAAACACACACACCACACACAGAGATGTACACATGCACACACATACATGCACACACACATATATACCACATGCACACACAAAAT